>NC_091312.1:24234268-24241768 GCF_038502225.1 Cherax quadricarinatus
GAAAGGTAGGGGGTGTGTGGACCAGGTGTTTACAGTGAAACATATAAGTGAACAGTATTTAGATAAGGCTAAAGAGCTCTTTGTGGCATTTATGGATTTGGAAAAGGCGTATGACAGGGTGGATAGGGGGGCAATGTGGCAGATGTTGCAGGTGTATGGTGTAGGAGGTAGGTTACTGAAAGCAGTGAAGAGTTTTTACAAGGATAGTGAGGCTCAAGTTAGAGTATGTAGGAAAGAGGGAAATTATTTCCCAGTAAAAGTAGGCCTTAGACAAGGATGTGTGATGTCACCGTGGTTGTTTAATATATTTATAGATGGGGTTGTAAGAGAAGTAAATGCGAGGGTCTTGGCAAGAGGCGTGGAGTTAAAAGATAAAGAATCACACATAAAGTGGGAGTTGTCACAGTTGCTCTTTGCTGATGACACTGTGCTCTTGGGAGATTCTGAAGAGAAGTTGCAGAGATTGGTGGATGAATTTGGTAGGGTGTGCAAAAGAAGAAAATTGAAAGTGAGTACAGGAAAGAGTAAGGTTATGAGGATAAAAAGATTAGGTGATGAAAGATTGGATATCAGATTGGAGGGAGAGAGTATGGAGGAGGTGAATGTATTCAGATATTTGGGAGTGGACGTGTCAGCAGATGGGTCTATGAAAGATGAGGTGAATCATAGAATTGATAAGGGGAAAAGGGTGAGTGGTGCACTTAGGAGTCTGTGGAGACAAAGAACTTTGTCCTTGGAGGCAAAGAGGGGAATGTATGAGAGTATAGTTTTACCAACGCTCTTACATGGGTGTGAAGCATGGGTGATGAATGTTGCAGCGAGGAGAAGGCTGGAGGCAGTGGAGATGTCATGTCTGAGAGCAATGTGTGGTGTGAATATAATGCAGAGAATTCGTAGTTTGGAAGTTAGGAGGAGGTGCGGGATTACCAAAACTGTTGTCCAGAGGGCTGAGGAAGGGTTGTTGAGGTGGTTCGGACATGTGGAGAGAATGGAGCGAAACAATAACTTCAAGAGTGTATCAGTCTGTAGTGAAGGGAAGGCGGGGTAGGGGTCGGCCTAGGAAAGGTTGGAGGGAGGGGGTAAAGGAGGTTTTGTGTGCGAGGGGCTTGGACTTCCAGCAGGCATGCGTGAGCGTGTTTGATAGGAGTGAACGGAGACAAATGGTTTTTAATACTTGACGTGCTGTTGGAGTGTGAGCAAAGTAACATTTATGAAGGGGTTCAGGGAAACCGGCAGGCCGGACTTGAGTCCTGGAGATGGGAAGTACAGTGTCTGCACTCTGAAGGAGGGGTGTTAATGTTGCAGTTTAAAAACTGTAGTGTAAAGCACCCTTCTGGCAAGACAGTGATGGAGTGAATGATGGTGAAAGTTTTTCTTTTTCGGGCCACCCTGCCTTGGTGGGAATCGGCCAGTGTGATAATAAAAAAAATATACATAAATATATATATATATATATATATATATATATATATATATATATATATATATATATATATATATATATATATATATATATATAGTAGTGCTGAAAGCAGCTGAGCACTGTATTCCTGAGCGGTCCCTTCCCGAGCGGACTATCCTGAGCAACTATCACCACTCCAACACCACCTACTACACTCTGGCTCCTATGTCGTGATGGGTCGTCGTGATAAAATATCTCTAGGAGATATACGGATGAATAAGGAAGGATGTTTTAGGGATGATGTGGATGAGAAATGTGATATGTAACATAGATGAGAAATGATAAATGTGGTATGAATATTCAGTTTGAGAAAAAAATGTGTAAAACAATTTTATGTTTTGATGATTATAACATAAATTTGGTGGGTAAATTGTATTAGTAAATTGTATGTGTATTAGTTGGAGGTGTGTGACTTAGTTCCGGTAATGTCTCATGACATGGTAATTTTTTTTTGTGCTTATGTCTTATATTTATTGTCAATATGTCAATTATAGGTTTTGGTGTATGTCTTAGTTATGATGTGTATGTCTTAGCTGGAGGTGAATGTCTTAGATTTGGTGTGTATGTCTCATGTCTTAAATTTGCGATTGAAATGTATAAGTTGTAGGTGTCTGTGTATTACTTTTATTTTTGGTGATGGAGATATGTTATAGTGCTCATGTTATGTTATAGATGTTGGTGGAAGTGTCGTGGTATTTTTGTGTATGTCTTATTTTTGTGCGAATGTTTAAAAAAATAAGTGTTTTCAGTGATCATAGTAGTTTTGAGATGAATGATCTTAGATTTTTGGTGATCTTGGTGATGAGTGTTGATAGATGATGGTAAACATGATATGGAATTGGTGAACGTGATTTTTGTGTGAATGTTTATAAAAATGAGTGTTTTCTGTGATCTTAGTGGTGGAGTCATAAAATCTGGTAATCGTCATGGTTATAGTGTTCTTAGATATTGTGGGTACAACAGGTTGAAACAAGGTGGGTTGGGTGTGATGTGACCACCAAGTAAACACAGATGGGAGTGTGACGTCACTGGAGGTGACCTCGCCGGTCCTGTGGGGTGTGACATCGTGTGTTGGTGGAAGTGAGGTGAGTGCGCTTAGATATTGTCAAATATGATTTTTTGTGTGAATGTTTATAAGAAATGAGTGTTTTCTGTGACATTAGTGGTTTTTGAGGTAAGTGAATATGGGCGTTTGTTGATGGTGGTTGTCTTAGATTTATGAGTGTACAAGATATGTTTTCAGTTGATGGTGATCATGTACTAGGTGTTTGTGTATTAGGTTTGTGTTCATCCTTTTTTTTTATGTGCCCATTGGGAGGGAGTTCTTGGTTATAGTGATTTGAGGGGATTTCTATAAAATGGGTGTTAGATGGTGATGTTAAACTTAGTTTCTGGTGATTTTGACGGTGTTTTGGTAGTATTCAGTGGTGATTTGGTATTAATCAGTAGTGTTTTGGGAGTATTCGGAGGTGTTTTTGAAGGTGTTCAAATGACGTGCAGAGTATTTTTTGAAGATGTTCAGTGGTGTTTTGGTGTTGTTCAGAGTTGGTTCAAAGCTAGTCAGTGTGTTAGTTATGGTAATGTCTCATGTCATAAGTGTATGAGATAGTTTTTTTTTTTGTGTGTGCTAATGTTGTAAAGTCTGGAGAATAGGGAGGAGTTTGGTGGATGAGATGTAATTTCGGTTAATGAAATGTGTGAATGAGAATGTAAATTGGTGGGTGAGTTAGAGAAGACAAAATGTTACGTGATCTTAGTAAAAGTATAGATAGTTTTAGTGATCTTCGTTATGATGATGTTTTAAGAGAATGTGTACAAAAATGTGTGATCTTAGTGGTGGGGTTATAGAATTTGGTAAACGTCTTGATTGTGGTGATCTTAGATGTTGGAGATATAACAGGTTGAAACAAGTAACTTCCTCTCGTTAAGTTAAATGAAGTAAAAGTGGGGTGTGACGTCGCTGATTGCCAAGTAAACACAGGATGGAGTGTGATGTCATGGGAGGTATCCCTATCTGTGCTGGTATGTGTTGGTGGTAGTGAGGGGAGTTGGTGATTGTGACTTTTTTTGTGTGAATGTTTATAAAAATGAGTGTTTTCTGCGATCTTAGTGGTTTTGAGGCGAGTGGTCATTGATGATAGTTGATGGATGTCTTAGTTTTTTTTTTTTTTGTGAGTGTGTGTGTACATGTTATGTTTTCAGTTGGTGGTGATCCTGTTGTAAGTGTTTCGGTGATGTTTGGAAATGTTCAAAGGTGTTTTTTGTGAGTATTCAAAATGATATATGAGTTTTTTTTTTTGCGTTCATGTTATATAATAGTCTGAGGTGAGTGGGATCGTCTTGGTTATAGTGATTTGAGGGGATTTCTATAAAATGGGTGTTAGTCGGTGGTGTTGATCTTAGTTTCTGGTGATTTTCAGTGTTGTTTGGGCAGTATTTGGTGCTGCTTTGGTAGTCTTCAGTGGTGTTTTGGGAGTATTCAAAGGATACACAAATAACCCGCACATAAAAGAGAGAAGCTTACGACGACGTTTCGGTCCGACTTGGACCATTTTGTGTATCGTTCCAGTCACGGTATTGTGCCTTTTTGTTATTTAAGTATTCAAAGGAGTTTGTTGATGTTTTTGAATGTGTTCAAATGATGTTTTTGGAGTAATCAAAGGTAATTGATGATGTTTTTGGTGTTGTACAAAGTAAAATGTGGTGTGTGTGGGTGTGTTTGTGTTAGTTTTGGTAAAATGTCTCATGTCATAAGTGTATGAGTTAGTTTTTGTGATAATGTTGTAAAGTCTGGAGACTGAGGGAGTAGTATGGTGGATGAGTTGTAATTTCAGTTAATGAAATGTGTAAGTGTAGATAAATTAGAGATGATAAATCTTATTTGGGAGTATTCAAAATGATATTTTGGAAGTGCTTCAGTGTTGTTTGGAAATGTTCAAAGGTGTTTATGTGAGTATTCAAATGATTTATGAGAGTGTTCGAAGTAATCTTGGGGTTGCTCTGTAGTGAGATGATAAAGGTTGTGGATGAGAGAATATTTCTTAAGAGATATTGAGAAAAGGTGGTCTCAAATGATGATGTATGAGAGTGTTTTGAAGGTGTTCAAAGTAAAGTGAGGCGTGTGTGTGTGTGTGTGTGTGTGTGTGTGTTAGGTGGTCATCGAGTTTTGTGAATATCTTGGTTTCAGTGATTTTAGTGGATTTGAGATGGGTGATGAGTTGCATTTGTGGATGTGAAATGTGATTTTTGTGTGTGTTCAGAAGAGGTGAGTTGGAAGATGGGTGAGTGGATGTGAAGAAATGTGGGTGAGATGGAGAGGGGTATGGGGAGGGTTGTATTAGAAATTTAATGAAATATGGGGGGGATTTTACTGAAAATAAAGGTAATGTGTGAATATTTTAAAAGAAATTATAGAAGTGAAAAGTTATGATATATTGGAAAAGAATGGAGGGTGTAGAAACATGTCGCAGTAGTTGGGTAGTGAGATGATTAGATAGATGTTGTGAGTATAATAATATTAATTTATGTGGATACAAGGAGATGGGTATGGAGAGGATTTTATTAGAATTTTAGTAATGTAGGGAGGAATGTGTATTACATCTTAAGATTCAATAAAAAGAAGGGGAAAAATTTGTATCGAATAAATTTATGAATAAATTGGTAAGTGATGAGGGTTGTGGGTATTGTTGTCGAACTAGACATATCGAAAAAGTGGTTATAAGTTGTGGGTTGTTGTTGTGACTTTTTCTGATGAAATTAGTTAAAACGATAAAAAATTGTGGGTTGTGGGGTGTTGTGGGTTGTGGGTGTTGTGGGTTGTGGGGTGTTGTGGGGTGTTGTGGGGTGTTGTGGGTTGTGGGTGTTGTTGTCGAACTAGAGATACCGAAAAGATGTTATAAGTGGGTTGTTGTTGTTGTGGGTGATGTGGGTTGTGGGTGATGTGGGTATTGCTGTCGAACTAGAGATGCCAAAAAAGATGTTATAAGTGGGTTGTTGTTGTGGGTTGAGTGTTGTGGGTTGTGGGTGTTGTTGTCGAACTAGAGATGCTGAAAAGTGGTTATAAGTTGTGGGTTGTTGTTGTGGGTGTTGTGGGGTGTGGGTGATGTGGGTTGTGGGTGTTGTGGGATGTGGGTGTTGTGGGTTGTGGGTGTTGTTGTCGAACTAGAGATACCGAAAAGATGTTATAAGTGGGTTGTGGGTGTTGTGGGTTGTGGGGTGTCGTGGATTGTGGGTGAAGTTGTCGAACTAGAGATGCTGAAAAGTGGTTATAAGTTGTGGGTTGTTGTTGTGGGCGTTGTGGGGTGTGGGTGATGTGGGTTGTGGGTGTTGTGGGTTGTGTGTATTGTTGTCGAACTAGAGATACCAAAAAAGATGTTATAAGCGGGTTGTTGTTGTGGTTTGTGAGTGTTGTGGGTTGTGGGCGTTGTGGGTTGTGGGTGTTGTTGTCGAACTAGAGATGCTGAAAAGTGGTTATAAGTTGTGGGTTGTTGTGGGTGTTGTGGGTTGTGGGGTGTTGTGGGTTGTGGGTGATGTTGTCGAACTAGAGATGCTAAAAAGTGGTTATAAGTTGTGGGTTGTTGTTGTGGGTGTTGTGGGGTGTGGGTGATGTGGGTTGTGGGTGTTGTGGGTATTGTTGTCGAACTAGAGATACCGAAAAAGTGGTTATAAGTTGTGGGTTGTGGGCGTTGTTGTCGAACTAGAGATACCGAAAAAGAGGTGATTCTGTTGTAAGTGTTCGTGTGTGTTTTGTTTGTGTTCATGTTTTTTTTTTTTTGCGATGTTATATCTTAGTTGGAGGTGAGTGTTTACCTGGAGTTTACCTGGAGAGAGTTCCGGGGGTCAACGCCCCCGCGGCCCGGTCTGTGACCAGGCCTCCTGGTGGATCAGAGCCTGATCAACCAGGCTGTTACTGCTGGCAGCACGCAAACCAACGTACGAGCCACAGCCCGGCTGATCAGGAACCGACTTTAGGTGCTTGTCCAGTGCCAGCTTGAAGACTGCCAGGGGTCTGTTGGTAATCCCCCTTATGTATGCTGGGAGGCAGTTGAACAGTCTCGGGCCCCTGACACTTATTGTATGGTCTCTTAACGTGCTAGTGACACCCCTGCTTTTCATTGGGAGGATGGTGCATCGTCTGCCAAGTCTTTTGCTTTCGTAGTGAGTGATTTTCGTGTGCAAGTTCGGTACTAGTCCCTCTAGGATTTTCCAGGTGTATATAATCATGTATCTCTCCCGCCTGCGTTCCAGGGAATACAGGTTCAGGAACCTCAAGCGCTCCCAGTAATTGAGGTGTTTTATCTCCGTTATGCGCGCCGTGAAGGTTCTCTGTACATTTTCTAGGTCAGCAATTTCACCTGCCTTGAAAGGTGCTGTTACTCATAGAAATTGGTAATCGTCTTGGTTATAGTGATTTGAGAGGATTTGTGTGAAAATGGGTGTTAGTCTGTGATGTTGATCTTAGTTTATGGTGATTTTGCTGGTGTTTGGGCAGTATTCGGTGCTGTTTTGGTAATATTCAGTGGTGTATTTGGGAGTACTCAAATGGTGTTTGATAATATTCAAAGGTGTTTTTGAAGGTGTTCAAATGATGTGCAAGAGTATTTTTGAAGGTGTTCTGGGAGTATTCAGTGGTGATTTGGGGGTGTTCGAATGATGTTTTTGGAGTATTCAAAGGTAATTGATGGTGTTTTTGGTGTTGTTCAAAGTAAAGTGACTGAGTTAGTTTTTTGTGATACTGTTGTAAAAATCTGGAGAATGAGGGAGGAGTTTGAGGGATGAGTTGTAATTTAATGAAATAGGTAAGTGTAGATAAATTAGAGATGTCAAATCTTATTTGGGAGTATTCAAAATGTTGTCTTGGAAATGTTTTAGTGTTGTTTGGAAATGTTCAAAGGTGCTTTTGTGAGTATTCAAATGATTTATGAGAGTGTTTTGAAGGTGTTCAAAGTAAAGTGAGGTGTGTGTGTGTGTGTGTGTGTGTGTGTGTGCGTATTAACTTCATAATATGTAAAATTGTGACTAGTGAATTTATCGAAAAG
>NC_091312.1:24611768-24624268 GCF_038502225.1 Cherax quadricarinatus
TGCAGCACCTGACCTGTGACCCATCCCCACGTGCAGCACCTGACCTGTGACCCATCCCCACGTGCAGCACCTGACCTGTGACCCATCCCCACGTGCAGCACCTGACCTGTGACCCATCCCCACGTGCAGCACCTGACCTGTGACCCATCCCCACGTGCAGCACCTGACCTGTGACCCATCCCCACGTGCAGCGCCTGACCTGTGACCAGCTATATACAGTCCGTAAATTTCGTTTCTGAATTACTTTTATATACGCTCTGGAGGGAAAAACAGTCTTCAATATAAAGTACCCTAACAATTTTTTTTACCTTAATTTCGTATCGGGGTTAATGACCATTTACAACTACAAATATACGTTTGAACAATGTAAGTACGATGTCACTAAGGTTATGAGCATTTTACAAAAATATGCAGGATTTGATGTAATTAGATAATAGTAATTTTTAGAGGTAGAGATACATTAAAAAAAAAAAAGCTAAGATAAATATAGCCAATTAGCAAATGGCGTGAAAGGTTGGGCTGCAAGGTTGCCTACTGTCATTAAGACTGTTCACTCACATAATGAGTGATACCGCTGCTCTACAAACTCGACCCACGGTTCGTTAGTAGAGTTGTGCCGCCTGGACTGCTAGTTTATTGTGCCTTTCCCCCCCCCCCCCATGCTCATCCTGTTAGCAATAGTGCAAAAAAAAAAGGACTAAGAGTTCACAATGGATTTTTATTTAAGGTCACCGAGCACTGTTACATCTCACGCACAAGAAAAACAGTCATTTCATATATTATAATTTCTTCATTTAGTTAATGAACGCAATACAATATGGAGGTACAGTCTCAAAAACATTTAAGTATCTTATTACAATAAAACCATTATAGGGTTGCAGTCTTTTCAAGAATGGCTCATCCATCAAGTTGACACAAAATGTGGGTAGTCTCAAGATTTCAAATATCATTAACATCGACGTGTTTGCCATATCCTGTGAGCTTTACATGGAGGTGTGTCTGAAAGGATGGATGTTTCGAAGACTTAAGATGTAGTGTTCCAGTGTGGCTCTGTCTCTGTCCACACACTTTTCATTTTATATTACTGTTATCTTCATAGAAACCGTACTGCCAGAGATACTTATAGCCTAGCCTTAGTCTGGTAGTAACATCACCTTGCAATCGCCTGACCTTGTTACTTTCTCCATATATATGCTTAACTTGACACGTTTCATTATGATGGACAATTGATCTGTTAGTTCCTATCTGTACTGTTCTAATTTCTTCAAACTCGTTTGCTAGTTTTCTGACAATATTTTTTAAACTTTTATTTGAGAAACTAAAATTATACTCGACATTATCCTTGTATAATGCTAAGTTATTAACTCTGTCGTGCTCCTGGAAGCCTATGTGAGAGGGAATTCAAAAAAAAACTTCAATGCGATCTCTTTCTTAATAATTTATGCCCAGCTTCATACAAAAGCATGATATATTCGGGTCTCAGGTTACTTATTGCAAGTAATGAGGAAAGAGAGTACATAAAAAAAATAAAATTTATTCTTAAAGGGGTGGACCGGTAAGATGACCAAAAGCTCCAGCTGCGAGTCATCATATGACTAAGACCCGGGTCAGGAATCTTACCTAACCTAAAAAGTCAGTTATAATTAAACTGTCCCGAGGTCGTGGTTTTCACAAGCCTGAGAGCAACAAATATTGCAAACAGTTTAGTTGATTATCAGTTCTAATTATTATTATCAAAACCAAGCGCTAAACCCACAATGGTCATACAGTATTAATTTTCACACACCCCTGTATTATAGTACTCTCAAACTGATTTGCAATAACAACACTTCCCACCCTCCCGCCGTCATGGTTGGGGGAGCCAACAACGTAGAGAGTATTAATGTTGGCAGAATCACCGACAATATGTTAAGTAAAAGGTCACAAAGTACAACTAATACGACATTTTACTGTGGCAATGTTTCACTCTCCAGGAGCTTTGTCAAGCCGTTACGACTTGACAAAGCTCCTGAAGAGCGAAACGTTGCCACCATAAAATGTTGCATTAGTTGCACTTGTGTCCTTTTAGTTAACAGCATAGATAGTCTGTGCGATATTATTCTTTGTCTGCTGGTCGAGTATTTGTTCCAGAACACTGAGTTTAGTATGTAATCAAAGTTAAGGATTGTGTTTGATCAGTTTCTTGGGAGGGTAGGTGGATACAGTGATTCCAAAACTGTTATCTTTCAGGGCAGCGGGAAAAGAGAGCTTTAAGACTGTCTTTACATTACTGATAGACCCTCGGGGCTGAACCTTAAAAATATATAAATCACATAAGTAGGCCTACGTACCGACAAAGATGTATGTTGTGGTAATGAATGTGTGTACTCATCTGTGGTTACAGGGGTCGATTCATAGCTCCTAGCCCCGCCTCTTCCCTGTATGTATGTATATGTGTACTCACCTATTTGTACTCGCCTATTTGTGGCTGCAGGGGTCGATTCCTAGCTCCTGGCCCCGCCTCTTCACCGGTTGCTACTAGGCCCTCTCTCCCCCCGCTCCATGAGCTTTATCAAACCTCGTCTTAAAACTGTGTATGGTTCCTGCCTCCACTACGTCATTTTCTAGGCTATTCCACTGCCTTACAACTCTATGACTGAAGAAATACTTCCTACTATCTCTCTGACTCATTTGTGTCTTCAACTTCCAATTGTGGCCTCTTGTTTCTGTGTCCCCTCCCTGGAACATCCTGTCTTTGTCCACCTTGTCTATTCCACGCAGTATTTTATATGTCGTTATCATGTCTCCCCTGACCCTCCTGTCCTCCAGTGTCGTCAGGCCGATTTCCCTTAATCTTTCTTCATAGGACATTCCCCTTAGCTCTGGAACTAACCTTGTCGCAAACCTTTGTACTTTCTCTAGTTTCTTGACGTGCTTTATCAAGTGCGGGTTCCAAACAGGTGCTGCATACTCCAGTATGGGCCTGACATACACGGTGTACAGTGTCTTGAATGATTCCTTACTAAGGTATCGGAATGCTGTTCTCAGGTTTGCCAGGCGCCCATATGCTGCAGCAGTTATCTGATTGATGTGTGCTTCCGGAGACATGCTCGGTGTTATACTCACCCCAAGATCTTTCTCCTTGAGTGAGGTTTGCAGTCTTTGGCCACCTAGCCTATACTCTGTCTGTGGTCTTCTGTGCCCTTCCCCTATCTTCATGACTTTGCATTTGGCAGGATTAAATTCGAGAAGCCATTTGCTGGACCAGGTGTCCAGTCTGTCCAGGTCTGTGTGTGTGTGTGTGTGTGTGTGTGTGTGTGTGTGTGTGTGTGTGTGTGTGTGTGTGTGTGTGTGTGTGTGTGTGTGTGTGTGTGTGTACGCGCGTGTATACATGTGCGCGAGAAGCCCCACACCTCCAGAAACAAGAGTTCAGGTTTCGTCATGTGAAGGAAGTTAATCCTGTGGCTGAGCAGTGTTTGTAATTCCTCCCAGCGCTCCACACCAGGCCCCACTATGCTCTTTCCAATACGTTCAGCAGCTGGAATCTTATGCGATTCCCACCGTCAATTTCTAAACGCTTCCTGTAAACCTATAAATTGTGGTCGACAGGTTACACAAACCTGTAAAAACGTATATTTAACCACAAATAAACTTAAAAAACGTCCACGACACGTCTGGCAGCCTAGCACGTAAACGTTTATATCTGCACGTGCATCAGGCGTGGTGCGAAGATGGGTTGCAGTATCAGATATTCAACGAGAAACCTGTCCTGGAACCGCCCGCCCTCCCCTCGACCCCTATCATATGATAGTGAGCATTCGGCGCACAACCAAAAGGTCCAAGATTAGATTTCCAAGTAAAACATGCAGTTTTCTTAAAACCCTGTTTGCCCTGCTTACCTAACAGTTAAATTGCGTACCTAGGTTTAAGTCGATTATTGCAGGTCGCATCCTCGTGAAAAAGTAGAATGCAAATGTGAGAAAAAATCTCAGTGTAATAAAATTCCTGACCCGCTGGAATGATTCTAGTGGAAACAGACATAAATGCAGTGTAATAAGATCCTTGATTGAGAACGTTTCGCCAACGCAACGGGGTTTTTTAAGTGATCTGAAAAAGTCCACTACGTAGGCGAAACGTTGTCAATAACGGATTCCATAACTGCATTTGTCTCTGTTTTCGTCATGTAGTCATTTTCCACCATTTCTCTCCAAGGATTCTATTGCGGTGTATCTGATCATAAAAAAAATATATACAATATATTGCCAACTAGACTTCTCTTGTTCCAGAAAGAGGTCAACTCTGTCACTCTGGATTTAGTTTAATGGACAAAAAAAAAAAGTCATATCCTGGCATGCTTTACGAACGCAACAGGAGGAATGAGTCACAGGATGAAATATATTCCTGCTTCCCCCGTCTTTTTCATAACCATCCTTCGTGGTGAAGAAGAGAACGGGTCTTCAGGAGCGCCAGCGTGCTGAATGGGTCTTCAGGAGCGGCAGCGTGTTGTACGGGTCTTCAGGAGCGCCAGCGTGCTGAACGGGTCGTCAGGAGCGCCAGTGTATTGTACGGGTCTTCAGGAGCGCCAGCGTGTTGTACGGGTCTTCAGGAGCGCCAGTGTGTTGTACGGGTCTTCAGGAGCGGCAGCGTGTTGTACGGGTCTTCAGGAGCGCCAGCGTGCTGAACGGGTCGTCAGGAGCGCCAGTGTATTGTACGGGTCTTCAGGAGCGCCAGCGTGTTGTACGGGTCTTCAGGAGCGCCAGTGTGTTGTACGGGTCTTCAGGAGCGCCAGCGTGTTGTACGGGTCTTCAGGAGCGCCAGTGTGTTGTACGGGTCTTCAGGAGCGCCAGTGTATTGTACGGGTCGTCAGGAGCGCCAGTGTATTGTACGGGTCTTCAGGAGCGCCAGCGTGTTGTACGGGTCTTCAGGAGCGCCAGCGTGTTGTACGGGTCTTCAGGAGCGCCAGCGTGTTGTACGGGTCTTCAGGAGCGCCAGTGTGTTGTACGGGTCTTCAGGAGCGCCAGTGTATTGTACGGGTCTTCAGGAGCGCCAGCGTGTTGTACGGGTCTTCAGGAGCGCCAGTGTATTGTACGGGTCTTCAGGAGCGCCAGCGTGTTGTATGGGTCTTCAGGAGCGCCAGTGTGTTGTACGGGTCTTCAGGAGCGCCAGCGTGTTGTACGGGTCTTCAGGAGCGCCAGCGTGTTGTACGGGTCTTCAGGAGTGCCAGCGTGTTGTACGCGTCTTCAGGAGCGCCAGCGTGTTGTAGGGATCTTCAGGAGCGCCAGCGTGTTGTACGGGTCTTCAGGGGCGCCAGTGTGCTGAACGGGTCTTCAGGAGCGCCAGTGTGTTGTACGGGTCTTCAGGAGCGGCAGCGTGTTGTGCGGGTCTTCAGGAGCGCCAGCGTGTTTAAACGTTGATCACAAAGGACTGACGAGTGTAGAAGCAATACAAGGGATTGTTAGTAATGTTTTTGTCTCAGAACATTAATGGTGTTGTACGTGAATGATATATAATACAGAGATGAAGAATTAGAAACATTTGAAACATCTGGATGACGAAACGTCTAGAAATAAAGGCACACGTGTCTAATTCTTCATCAATGGTGTTAATCTTCAGTAGTTTGTCAGGAGAAACGGAGAAAAAAACTTTCCACGACCGGTTGAAGACTCATGAGTCATGGAAATTGTCCTCCCTTTATTCGGATCAAACCCCAGGTGCTATATGGCACCCAATGGCTTATAATAAGACTCCTGACGTAGGTTTAAGTTATAGGATGACCCACTCAGCAGAGCTCTTGGTCATACGAACGAAATCTGCTGGCTTACCGGCTCGCCATGTTAAAATATAAATATACCATTATAAGATATAATATCTAAGTTTCTGCGCACCACCCGATAACGAAAGAAAACTTTTCATGTACCATAAAGTGGATTATACAAAATGTGAGCGTGAGTTAGACGAGTGTGTGAGGGGGGAGGGGGGAGGTAGTGCTGAGATGGGAGAGAAGTAGGAGAGGTTGAACAGGTATTCAGGAGCGGGAGAGTGTTGAAACGTAGATCACAAAGGACTGACGACAAGTAGAAAAGGTGCGAGAGTTACCTGGGAAGGTATGAGTTATAGATAAAAAACATATGGAGGATCACTGAAGTAGGCCTACGGGCCATGCTAGGCAGGCAAGACTCATCGTGTACCTGCTCAACCTATTTTTAAAGTCACATGTAGGTCTCGCTTCAAGGACGATACTCTGGAGTTTATTTCGCTCATTCACAACTCTATTGCCAAACCATTGCTTTGTTATATTATTTCTAAATCTATATTTGTTCAACATGGATCCACTGTTATAAGTCCTGTCTTAGATATTTTCCGCACATTATATCACGCATAAGGTAAAATATTTAGGGTGACATGTCAAGTAAAAGGAAATTTTGTCAACAGGAACTTTTTTAAAAAAATGATGTATCATACCTAACAATACTGTAATCATCAAAGTCGGTCAACATACATAATTTGCCAATCAAATCAATGTTATCTCTAACATTAAAGTTGCAAACTCTGCCTACACTTGGGCTCAGTATATTTACTAGCCACTTGGATAATTTGTAGGCGATTGAGCC
The DNA here is from genome assembly GCF_038502225.1 of Cherax quadricarinatus. Classification (NCBI taxonomy): domain Eukaryota; kingdom Metazoa; phylum Arthropoda; class Malacostraca; order Decapoda; family Parastacidae; genus Cherax; species Cherax quadricarinatus. The sequence goes on from NC_091312.1 coordinate 24,618,359, forward strand.
AACACAGATAATTATGGGGGCTGGCTACATTATCTAGCTTGTGTTTAGATTATGCAGTTTTATTCATAATTCGTTTTCTTCCGTTTTAGTTAGATGTCAATATATGTAGTGCCGAATAGGTAAAACTGATCTATTAGCATTAACTCATTTAAAATTTAGTCCTTTCTAAAATTCTCTCTTATACGTTTAAAGATATATTTTTTTTTAATTTATGTTAATGAAAAAAATAATAATTTTGTACCAAAAGCACCTTAGAAAACTTACCTAACCTTATTATAACAAGCTCAATTTAATTTAGCCTAATCCAGCTAAATATATTTTAGATAAGTTTACAATAATTTAATAATAAACAAACACAATGAAATATACTTTTCTCTTTAGGTTCAGAATGATTTTTGCGAAATTATTGAATACAGAAATTTTCGCTTGCCTTATCCGGCAAGAAGAGCGTTGCTATTTAAGCCAAAATAGCAAGTTTTACCTATTCGGCACGGCATTGTGTGTGTGTGTGTTACACACTTCTGGGTTTGTGTATCCTCTTATGCCTCTACGTTCCTAACGGAAAGAACACTTCAGGCGGAGAAAGTTGTGGAATTCCTCATTGACTCTCAGGCTTAGTATCTACCGTGGCTCCGTGAGGACAGCCCCCACCCTCCTCTCTTTCTCTCGTTGTTTTTGTCTTTATTCTTGTGCGTGCCTGTCTGCAGCTGGATACAAGTATATCTAACTGCAGAAGAAAACACATACACCGAACAAGCTTTCATTAGGACAACGTTTTACAATGTGTAAAAGCGAAACATTGTCCCAATACCAACTTGTCATTTCTGCATTTTTTTTTACTATTATCTATGCTTTCTTCTTTTTTTTCTCTCACCCTTGCTGCTCACCTTTTTAACATGGTCGATGGCACCACCACGGTGGCCGTGGAAGCAACATAAGGAGCTACCGTCACGGTGACCAGGAGAAAAACACTGCATATCCACACTTCTGCATACATGATGCTTGCTTAGTAAGTTTATTTAGGTACAGGTACACATAAATACAGCTACACAAATTATCATGGTAACATATGTGTAAAATACCCAGGATAATCCTGGAGAGTGTACAAATAACTTTCACGGCACATATAAGCACGATAAGGCACCTAAATTACTGGGAACGGTTGAAGGTCCTTGATCTGTATTCTCTGGGACGCAGGCGAGAGATAAATGATAATATACACTTGGAAGGTCCTGGAGGGATTGGTACCAAACCTGCACACGAAAATCACTCCCTATGAAAGCAAAAGACTCGGCAGGAGATGCAACATTTCCCCAGTGAAAAGCAGGGGCGCAACGAGTACGCTGAGAGACATCACAATAAAGTGTCCGGGGTCCAAGACTGTTCAACTGCCTCCCAGCCTACATAAGGGGGATTACCAATAGACCCCTGGCTGTCTTTAAGAAGGCACTGGACAGGCCCCTAAAGTCAGTACCTGACCAACCGGGCTGTGGTTCGTACGTCAGCTTGCGTGCGGCCAGTAGTAACAGCCTGGTTGATCAGACCCTGATCCACCGTGAGGCCTGGTCTCAGACCGAGCCGCGGGGGCGTTGACCCCCCGAAACCTTCTCCAGGTAAACTTCAGGTCTCCAGGTAAGCCCCAGAAAGTCCAAGTGACTTATTTCCACTGGGATCCCTGTAATATCTTATCATTTACTTAGTAACTCAAATGTGTGAATATCAATTACAACAAAAGGCTCCTTCCTGTGACTGCACGAGCTGAGATGTGGAACGACTCTAGTTCTGTTGACTCAGTGATGTCATAACCACACCTAATCATGTTAACTTGTGGTAATTCGGCCGGACAACAAGACTCCCAGCAATCACCACCACTGCCGCTGAAAGAGCGTGCTATCTCCACGGCCACCATGGAATTATTTTTGTATTGTATTACAGAGGAGCATCATACAGCATTATAATGATCTCACGTTGTGTTATTTTTAATTTGACGAAGTGAGATTTTTAAAGACCATTTTTGGTAGCTGCTGCTAGTTAATCTCCCTGTAGCGCTGTGTGACTCAGTAGAACTTAGCGCGTTCTTGCGAATAATAATAATAATAATGTTTAATTTGCCCAAGGCAGCAGCAGCAGCAGCTGCAGCCTGCCTCATCCCCACACTGCCTCTCATATCATACAATCAGCAGGACAGAGTCCAAGGCACCACATTACTGAGAAAAAAATCTGATAAGCGTAAAATAATCATCAAAGCTTCAACAGGTTATAATTAATATTCATTTATTATTATTTTAATATTCAAGGAAAGAGTTAAACCTGCAAGGGTTTAGCAATAAACACAGCGTCAAGAAAAGCAAGCTTTTATTGGGAGAAACGTTTCACATTGTTAAGCTCTACACAGAGCGTAATGTTCCAACAGTAGCTTGCTGTGCACCCGTGTCGGGACTCTTGTGGGCAGTACACCGTGTGGATCCAGCACAGCAACTTATCCTCTCAACAGAATGGTAGTTTAAACATGCATCACAGGCCACCGATTGTGTATAATAATGGCCCAGAGTAACCAGGGAACTATCACTGGTGTTGCGACAATCGGCTGTATCATATATGTCGTGACTCAGGAGAAAATAGACGAGTGAAATTGTGGTCTGCGAGTCCGTAGACTTTCACAGCTTACCAATCAACTGCACTAATGCAATTCGAATTGAATAACCTAGTTTTTAAAGGGGTGGACCGGTTAGCCAGCGGAAGGCCTCGGTCAGATGAACGAAAAGCTTTAGCTGTGGGTCATCATACGACTAAGGCTCGCGTTAGAAAACACTTGTTCTGTTTCCTGACAAACCTTACCTAACCGAACTTAATAATCTTGTGTATATTTTTAAATATCAGCCCCCCCTCCCCCACAAACCAAACCGCAATTACTCTGCATGTGGTGTACCTTAGATATTATGAGCCAAACCACCACTATTCTACATATATATTATGAATACATGTTAATATTTTCCCTGGCACGGGGAAACACAGGGAAGATTTCCTTACATCCAAGATGCCTCTGCTCGCCTAGTAGTAAAAAGAATAGATAGCTGAGTGTTAACCTACTGTTGTGAGTCGCGTACAGAAAAAAAAAATGCTTCAAAACTCCAGTACTGATGGAGGGCAAGAAAATACTCCGTTCCTAGGTGTAAGCAACTCAAGGACCTGCTGGAAGTTGTCAAATGTTATGTTAAAAGTATCCGTTGTTCTCATTGTTAATTAAATGAAGAAAAAAGTACAAAAACAGTTTATACATTAGATTATTATTATTATTATTATTAATTATCATCATCATCAACACGGGGAAGTGCTGAGCCCGCAGGGTATTTTCAGGTATGATTTAAGGAAAGGAAGAGGTAGCTCCAGCTCCTTGGATTAAGCGCCCTGCACTAGCCACCCACCTCCCACCGAAAGGTTAAAAACCTTAAAGTTTTAAATAAACATGACATAACCGATAATAAATCGGAAAAGTTTCCAGACGTCCACCTACGGACGCCACCCAATATAATTATAATACTGAAGCCACTGTTGAATAAGCTAAGTATACTTCTACTTTAAGAGAAACCGTTCAACTTATATCTAGTAGTAGTAGTGTAGTAATGTATTTTGTGTAGTAGTAATGTATTTTGTGTAGTAGTAATGTATTTTGTGTAGTAATATTGTGTTTTACACAGTAATATTGTTTTATATAGTAATACATGTATTGTGTTATATGTCGTAATTAATGTTGCTGCTAATATTTATTATCCTGGATTTGTTGTGGGTCTTTGGGGCGTATTCTGGAGTTAATGGCAACAGTGCATAGAGGTGATAACAGTCACGGAACACGGAAAGTGAACAATGATGAAGTACGAGTCACTGCAGTGGTAGTTAGGTGTGGTTACTACTGGTACCGAGTTGATTTGATACCTGTACACTACCTGAAGATAACCTCCCAGCTGATGACTCCTTACCTGGAGTCGATAATCTCCCAATTGATGAACTGACCTACCAGGCTGTTGGTAAATCGACGGAGGTGTTTAAAAAGAGCACCTTCGTCGATTCACCACTTGTCTTCGGCAAGACAAGTGAAATAATACAATAAATACTTGTCGGAATCTCTGCCAATGGCAAGAAGAGGGGGATGGATGACACAAATGAGAATAACTCGTTCTTGCTATTAATGACATACAACATAATCCTCTCCCCCCCCCCTCCTGAAAAACGATAGAGTACTAAACACGACATAAAATATATCATTGTCTCCAGAAGTAGAAACAGGCCAATTATGGGGAAATGTTAAACACCGCAAAACGTAAGGTAAAGCCGCAAAACGCACTGCAAAACAATAAAAGGAATGGTAAAGTCAAAGAACATGCGCAATAGTCACACAACACGCAGTAAACCCAAAAGGGAAATTCACAGAATGGGCCCGATAAAGTCAGAAAATGTGAGGCAAGCTGCAAAACTAGAGGCAAATAAAAAAAAACGCGAGAAAACCAACGAACGCGAGCCAGAGCCACAAAACGGGAGTCAAAGCCACGAAACACGAGCCAAAGCCACGAAACGCGAGCCAAAGCCACGAACCGCGAGCCAAAGCCACGAAACACGAACCAAAGCCTAAAAGGCACGACAAGCCACAAATCACGCAAGGGAAACACAAACCACTACAAACCTCTTATGGCTTCTCACGTCAACTCAGTGAGAGGTGCCTGTGTTGACCCTCCTCGCTGCTGACAGCCCTGCTGACATTATAATAATGATATGCCCTTCTATGATGTACAAAATGCTCCAATACATATCAGTATTTTTTAAGAGTATCTTTCTGTGAGGAGTTTTTTTTTTATATATATATAAACAAAGTTATATCTACATCTTGTTTTGTTGGTCTCATGAGTTTACAAATTCATGGCCTTATATGTCTGGATGAATACACAAATAACTCGTACACAAGAGAGAAACTTGTGACGACGTTTCAATCATTAACAGGCCGAAACGTCGTCATAAATTTTTCTCCTATGTGCGGTTATTTGTAAATTATTGCGGTATTGTGCCTTTTTATTCTTTACGTCTGGATGAAGGTTAAAACCTTAACTTCAAAGTGTGTAATTTGCTTACTAAAGTGTTAATTAGAGAATATGTTATTGAGCACTGTGTCATTTTGAGCTCATGTAGAGCACTGGTACTGTTGCTAATCACAATATGTTCCATCACATTTTCCTTTTTGGTAATGCTTACAAGGATACCAATACTTTCCATGTATGGAATATACTCTCAGTCATGTACACGCAACTGTACATTGGTGTTACATTCGGGTATATAGCTGCTGAATCTCTCCCAGGATCACCTATTGATTCATTACATCAATGTGCTTTTGAAAGTAAATTTATAAATACACTTAAGTACATGTTTAAATGTGGTTCGAATCATCATCAGAAAAGAACGAAAGTTCTCCTACCTATACAGCTTAGAATAATGTATATACAAGTTTAACTGTGAAATATTACATTTGGTTAGAAAAAATGAAATATAAAATTACTGAAATAAAGACATGCATACTTTTTAAAGCTGCTTAAGAAAAAGCTGTTCAAATATGTCTATCAATAGCACTTTATCGCCATCGTAACAAATTGTTTCTATAGTCTACATCTCAAGAATATCTATAATAACAATGAAATCAGATCCCCTCTGACCACACTCGACCTGCACTCGGGCAGCTACCAAAAATAATGAAGCAGCACTGTCAGTCGATCACCAACTGGTCAAGTCACAATGGAGGGTCTGGGATTTGCCCTTCATCTTTCCAAACATAAAATCATTATAGTTAATGAACTATCCTACCAGCAGCCTCACCCATTGTCCTCAATGATAGTATCCTATTCGAGCACCTTTGGGTTCTACTGCCAC
>NC_091312.1:24629268-24669268 GCF_038502225.1 Cherax quadricarinatus
ATATATATATATATATATATATATATATATATATATATATATATATTAGAGAGAGAGAGAGAGAGAGAGAGAATCAGCTAATATAAACAGCAGAAAAATCATTTCCCTCAGCGTCTAGACAAGCCGACACACGAGATGCGTAGCAAATAAAGAAAGCATAAGTGTTCGTGGTTACCTACAGAGCCAACATTACAGAATTTGGACTGAACCTACAACTGAATACAACATGAAGAAGTCATCAGAGAGAAACTGCAGCTATAGGAAGTTTTATTTAGACTATGTTTCGCCTGTACAACAGTTTTTTTGAAGTCAATAGATTATACCTGGAAAAAGATTATGTAAGCAAGGACGATGAGAGGTCAGGCGCAGCAGTGCTATATTCTGGTAGGGGAGAGACTTTGAAGGTTGGTTCCACGACAAGTTTTCTTCACTTATTGTATTGCTGTTTGGCCATCTGGAAACTGGTTTTGAACAATGGTGTTGGATGGTGAAATGAAGGTTGTGGAAATTTATTTGGTCCAAATAGTTCCACAGCTCAGATCCAGCATGAGCGTCTGGTCGTCTGAGCCGAGCGACCCTTAAACCCTCCCAAACAAGCAAGGCATTCTCTGGTTGGCGGTTGGTAAGCTTATTTAATTTATAGATTTACTCTTCAGGGAAGGAGTAGGTAGGTTTACTGGTAATACACTAATATTAGGTTTACTAAGGCATCTGTAGATAATGATAGAGTAGACCTAAGACCTTAACATAGGTAGTAATAGGCCGATAATGTAGGCAAACATTAGGATAAGTTAGCTAGGGAGAACTGGCAGCCCTAGCTTGAATGGCGGGGCGCAGGTCACAAAGACAGAATAGCGTCCTTCTTACGATAGACTTCGACTGGACAAGACGTGCCGTGAACATCAGGCGGCGCCCCCACGTGTCTTCACATCTGAGACCTGGGGAAATCTGGTAGAGACACCTCGATGTACCGTAGATGATCTCCTCCATCAGCCCATACAGTAAGACGAGATATTCACCCTTTCCCGTAGGATCTGGCCAGTGACTTAGGAGATCGTGAGTTGAGTTAACTGAGGGCTCGGCGTGCTACAGAGAGAGTATGCCCAGTAAGTACCAGCGTCTCAGAGTCGTCTGAAGCTAGCGTCTGAGTCTGCATAGTTATACTAGGGGATACATACCCTCTTGGATATAGGAATTTCTGAGGTGCAGGCAGGACACTAATAACGATTGAATATTGCAGGAATTAATGCTCCCGGTTGCACGTGGTTCCCAAGGGGAAGTCCAAGGGGGCTAAAGCTAGGCTTAGGAAGTTGAAGATCAGGATATATGCTGCAACACCAAGTAAGTTAGTCCTTTATACGTGCATGCAGGCGAGGTTTCTTGCAATACCAATCATTTGTGAAAAAATCTGTCCTATAAGCCACTTGTGAGGCTGAGGTACCCATCTCAGAGCTCGGTGTCAACAGAGTTTGCCAGGGTAGGCGACTCACTTGGAGGCAGCCCAGACAAATTTTCACAAAAGTGGTCCTTCGAACCGGATGTGGAATAGCTAGGTTAAGCTATCATAGCTAGGCCACAGTTAGGAACCAGTTTTACAGAGTTAGGTTAAGCTATCATAGCTAGGCCACAGTTAGGTTAAGCTATCATAGCTAGGCTACAGTTAAGAACCAGTTTAACAAAGTTAGGTTAAGCTATCATAGCTAGGCCACAGGTTAAGCTATCATAGCTAGGCCACAGTTAGGAACCAGTTTAAAAAAGTTAGGTTTAAGTTAGCACACCTAGGTCAAAGTTACTCAGAGGCTAGGCCAAGCTGACTATACACAGAAGTTGTTATTTGCAGTAATTTACAGGCAGGCCAGGTAGGCTAGAGAAGCTTGTGAATTTAATTATTTACAGTGATTACAAGTAATCCAGAGTAGGAGACTTGTGTGTTAATTACTTACAGTGGATTTGCAAGGTAGCCACAGTTAGGCTAGGCTTGTGCAATATTTACAAAAGGTTATAGTAGCTAGGACAGATTTAACCTAGTTATTATTTACAGGGAGTTATAAAGCCAGGTTTAAGTTATAGCACACTAGCTAGGTTAGGATTTACCTTATCCAACCATCCACGCTAAACAGAGTAAGCTGGGCACAGTTAGGCCAAGCTGTTTACATACATTATTTATTTACTGTTTCACAAGTTGAATTGTTGAATTTGCTTGTGTTAACCAAGTGATTTAATTTGTACACTGCACTTTTATTGTGATTTTCATCATCTTTGATTCATGTTAATGTGGGATTTGTGAATTATACCTGAGACTAGGTTAAGTCCTGTAATTATTTGCTGGCATTGTACAGTTGAGTGCTAGATTAAGCTTTCACATCGATACACATTTTGATTGGGATTTGAGAGCTAACAGTGTACATTTTTGATTCATAGTAGAGTCAATATAACAAAGGGAATTGTTAAGCTTGTTGAGAAGCCTTAAGACTCGTTCATTCTTACCTAACACCGTGACGTGCTGTGGGGTGGACTGGGTAAAGTACAATTAGTGTCACACTCCTCATTAAACTTCGACAATGGCAGATGGGGGTTCAGGAGAGTCTGGTTCAGTGCTAACAAAATTAAAACGATCAGTAGCAGCATACAAAGGGCATCTGAACAGAATGCGTAACAGGTGCAAGGCTACTTGCCAACGCAGTAATGTAGACTGCGATGATTTGCAGAACTGCTTGAAGAGTTTGGGGGAAAAGTGGGAAGCCTATGAACAAGCATTCTCAGCATATGAGCTACAGGCTATTGAGGATGAGGAATCCCAGGGAAGTCTTCAGCAGGCTATGGACGAATTCACTAAGGATGATGTAGATTGTCATCAGGAGATGAATATGTACAAAGATAAGTTAAGTACATTAAAGGCTATTATTCCAAGGATGGTGTTGAACACCGCAGGTACCCCAAACAACCACACACCTGTCAATATGTTGCCCAAGTTGCCCCAGCTGAATTTACCAACGTTTGACGGAACCTTAACAGAGTACATTGGTTTCTGGGATCAGTTTAGAGCCCAGATAGATGACAGAAATGATTTGTCAGATGCCGTCAAGTTGCAGTATTTGCGGTCGCAACTCAAGGGTAAAGCCTTAGATCTGGTCCGGCACTACCCGATTACTGACGCTAATTACCAACATGCCAAAGACCAATTAGAAGACATGTTTGGCAACACTGAGGAGATAAAGGTAGCTATACTTTATCGGTTGTTGGATCTAGAGGCTTGCCGACATGACCGTCAAAGTCTAGAGAAGTTCCGTATTGAGATTATGAGCTTGACCAATAGTTTCAGAGATCTGCATGGTGAGAATGATTCAAAATGGGTCCTTAGCCAGGTGATTCAGAGGAAACTGGCTAGCACGACAGTGCATGAGTTACACTTAAAATATCGGACGAATAGGTTCACGATAAGCCAAATTATTGAAGGGTTAGGGGATCTCATATCTCACCTGAGCATAGGTCAGGGGGAGAAATTACCTACCAAGGAGAAGTCGGTCGACTTCCCCAGACATTCGAGAGATAGACCTAAACCACCTCCCACTAAAGTAGGCACGTATTATGCCCAGGGCGAGTCCTCCACCCACAGGGCCAAGGGAGAAGCCACTAAAGCGGCCAGTATGAGACGGTGCGTGTTTTGTGATGAAGAACACGCTAGTTCAGGGTGTTCAAGCTTCACCACCTATAACCAAAGGGTTCAACGGCTAAGAGAGTTGAGACTTTGTTTCAAGTGTTGTGGAGAACATTTTGCCAGGGACTGTAACACCATGCTCAGGGAGTGTCGGGGCTGCCGGAAGGGAAAGCACCACAGTGCACTGTGTCCTAATGATGCCGGATTAGCACAAGTTAAGGAGAGCAAACCGCAAGAAAGGGCGGAGAGCAAGAACAAGTCAGAAGTAACGATGAGTGTGGTGAGTACGGCACCGAGAATTTGTTCTGGTGAGCAATTTCAAGGCTCGGTGGCCTTGCCCACCATAATGGCGGTGGTCGCGAACGGGGAGAAGTCTGAAACAACCCGTTTGTTCTTCGACAGTGGGGCACAGAGATCCTTCATAGCGGAGAGTCTAGCCACTAGGTTGAAGCTGGAGACAGTTGGTAAAGTTGACATGAAGGTGGAAGGGTTTGGTGGGGAAGTCCCACGCAGGTCTTATCCAGTAGTCAATGTGACGGTCAGGTTAGCCGGGCATCGACGGGAAATTTCAGCCTTGATGGTGAAGAGGCTGCCCAATATCATTACCACTAGGGGACTGGCTGAAGCAGTCAAACGTTTGAGGGAGTTGGGTGTGAAGCTAGCAGAACCAGACATTGCTGCAGACAATGTTAGTAATGTAGGCATATTGGTAGGAGGGGATTACCTAGACGAGTTCGTGTCTACGAGAAGGGTTATCAAGGAAGGTGTGGGCCTGTACAGGACTCCAGCGGGGTACATCGTAGGAGGCAGAATACCAGCTCACTTCCCTGCGACCCCGGGAAAGGAGGGCTCTGGTATTACAGCGACTGAGGCTGTACTGGTGATGCAGATTGGTGTGCACGAAGGCCTGTCAGAGGCGCAAGTTGGCATATCCGACAGTGAGCCGGTCCATAAACTATGGGACCTGGATGTAGTAGGGATTAAAGGTGACCAGCCGCCCCCCGAACACGAAGAGACGTATCGAGATTACTTGAACCATGTGCAGTTCAGGGACGGGCAGTATTGGGTGCGACTCCCATGGAAACCGGGCCACCCAACGCTGCCCACTAATTTCAAGAGGGCACGTGGTCAGTTGAATTCATTGGTGAACAGCCTGACCAGGAAGGGTCTGGTGGGGAAATATGATGATATTATTAAGGAACAGCTGGCCCTTGGGTTCATCGAGAAAGTGCCCAATGCCAGCCCTGGGGAAAACACCCATTATCTTCCACACATGGCAGTCACCAAGGAGTCGGTAACCACTCCCATCAGAGTAGTCTTCAACTGCAGCTCGCAGGCGAGTCCCCGAGAGCCATCGTTGAACGACTGTCTGCTCACAGGGCCCTCCCTGACGCAGAAATTAGCAGATGTGTTGTTGAGATTCAGGACGGAACAGTACGCCTATGCGGCAGACATTAGCAAAGCCTTCCTACGTATTGGGTTGCAGCCACAGGATAGGGACTACACAAGGTTCTTGTGGCTGGCTAACAGGGAGATGCCCAAGCAAGGGTATGATACCTATAGATTCAGGGCAGTGTTGTTTGGTGCCACTAGTTCACCATTCCTATTACAGGCTACCATAGACTACCACCTAGTGAACTGTAACAGCCCGCTTAAAGAATTACTGAAGACCCTATTTTATAAGAACATAAGAACATAAGAACGAAGGAACACTGCAGAAGGCCTACTGGCCCATGCGAGGCAGGTCCAAGTCCCTACCGGCTTAAGCCAATGCACCCAACCTAGTCAGGTCAGGTCACATTGACTTAAGGGAGGAACACGGCAACCGACCTGTTAGCACAAGCTATCAGGTCCAACTCACACCCACCCACATCTACTCATGTATTTATCCAACCTATTTTTAAAGCTACACAACGTTCTGGCCTCTATAACTGTACTTGGGAGTTTGTTCCACTCATCCACAACTCTATTACCAAACCAGTACTTTCCTATATCCCTCCTGAATCTGAATTTTTCCAACTTAAAACCATTGCTGCGAGTCCTGTCTAGGCTAGATATTTTCAGCACACTATTTACATCCCCTTTATTTATTCCTGTCTTCCACTTATAAACCTCAATCATATCCCCCCTAATTCTACGTCTTTCTAGAGAGTGCAGTTTCAGGGCCCTTAGTCTATCCTCATAGGGAAGGTTTCTGATACATGGGATCATCTTTGTCATCCTCCTTTGTACATTTTCCAGAGAATTTATATCCATTCTGTAATACGGTGACCAAAACTGTGCAGCATAATCTAAATGAGGCCTAACCAAGGATGTATAGAGTTGAAGAACAACCTGAGGACTCCTATTATTTATGCTTCTTGATATGAAGCCAAGGATTCTATTAGCTTTATTGCGAACACTTATGCACTGTTGTCTTGGTTTCAGATTACTGCTAACCAGAACTCCTAAATCTTTTTCGCAATCCGTAATATTAAGATCTACATTATTTAGTTTATATGTGGCATGGTTATTGTCCTGTCCAACATTTAGAACTTTGCATTTGTCTATATTAAACTGCATCTGCCACTTCTCCGACCACTGCATCAGTCTATTCAAATCTTCCTGGAGTGCTCGAATGTCCTCGTCAGAATGAATTCGACGGCCTATTTTGGTGTCATCGGCAAACTTGCCGATGTCGCTCTTTATGCCCTCATCTATGTCGTTTATGTAGATTGTGAACAGCAGGGGGCCCAACACTGACCCCTGTGGAACACCGCTCGTGACGCTTCCCCACTCTGATTTCTCCCCATTTATGCAAACTCTCTGCTGCCTATTTGTCAACCATGCCTCTATCCAGGAAAAAATTTCTCCTCCTATTCCATGTGCTTTAATTTTCCTCAATAGTCTCTGATGTGGGACCCTGTCAAAAGCCTTACTGAAGTCCATATACACAATATCATATTCATTACCATGATCTACCTCCTCAAATACCTTAGTGAAAAAAGTTAATAAATTCGTAAGGCAGGAACGCCCCTTTGTAAAACCATGCTGAGATTCGTTGATTAATTTATGCTTTTCAAGGTGGCTACGAACTGCCTCGGCAATTATTGATTCCATAAATTTTCCCACTATGGAGGTTAGGCTTATTGGTCTATAGTTCGAAGCTAAGGACCTGTCACCTGTTTTGAAAATAGGTATCACATTTGCCATTTTCCACTTATCTGGCACCATGCCAGTTTGTAGTGATATGTTGAAAAGATTAGCCAAAGGTGTGCTAAGCTCCTCTTTACATTCCTTTAGAACCCTTGCATACAGTTCATCAGGGCCTGGGGATTTGTTAGGTTTTAATTTATCTATTTGCCTAAGGACCATGTCACTTGTGACCCTAATAGTGCACAGTTTATTATCGTCCTGTTCTACATAATTTATCATTACTGGAATATCGCTGGTATCCTCCTGTGTAAAAACTGAGAGGAAGTATGTGTTAAAAATTCTACACATTTCCTTATCACTGTCAGTGAGCTGACCCGAGGAACTTTTGAGTGGGCCTATCTTGTCCCTGATCTTACTTCTGTATACCTGAAAGAATCCTTTTGGGTTAGTCTTCGATTCTCTTGCAACTTTAACCTCATAATCTCTATTTGCTTTTCTAATTCCCTTTTTTATTTCTCTCTTTAACTGAATATATCGATTTCTTAATTGCCCCTCTCCTCTTTTGATTTGCCTATATATGCCTCTCTTTTGACCAATCAGATATTTTAATCTATTGTTCATCCATTTAGGATCATTTTTGTTTGATCTGATTTCCCTATTTGGAACATAATTTGACTGAGCAGCTAGAACTATGCCCTGGAAAGCATCATATCGGCAACCATCACCACCTACCTGACCCCTAGTCAGGTCATTCCAGTTCAGCCCACCTAAGTAATTTTTCAGTCCTATGAAATCAGCCAAGCGAAAGTCAGGGACGGAGACTTGATTGCCATTATTAGGGGAATTCCATGATATGTTAAAACTGAGTGATTTGTGATCACTCTCCCCAAGCTCATCATTAACCTCAAGATTATTAATTAGTGTTTCCCTACTGGCAAGAACCAAGTCAAGGAGGTTATTTCCCCTAGTTGGCTCTGTCACAAACTGTTTTAAAAAACAATCCTGGATCGTATCAAGAAAGTCACCCGACTCTAAATTTCCTGTCAAATTGCTCCAGTCAATCTGTCTATAGTTGAAATCTCCCATTAGCACAACATTTTCGTATGTAGATGCCTTACGAATTTCGTCCCATAGAAGTTTACTGCACTCCCTATCAAGATTTGGGGCCCTGTAAATCACACCCAAAATTAGTTTTTCTCGGCCCTCGAGAAGCTGTAACCAAACAGATTCAGTGGCTGACGCTTCTAATTTAATATCTTGTCTAACACAACAATTTAAATTGTCTCTGACATACATCGCTACTCCACCACCTTTCCTGTTGACCCTGTCAGTGTGGAATAATTTATAGCCTTGTATGTGACATTCAGAGGGCATCTCTCTATCTTTCAGATTGAGCCAGGTCTCTGTTATAGCAATAATGTCTATGTTTCCTGCACTTGCAATTAATCTTAGCTCATCTATCTTATTTCTAACACTCCTGCTATTAGTATAGTAAACCTTAAGGGAGCTAGTCCCTTGCTGCCCTCTGCTGTCCCCCTTTGTTTGCTGACCTGTTCTATTGTCTTTATTTATAACTTCATGCTGAATGCCTTTTATACATTTACTGTTTCCAACCCTAGTGTTGCAACCTGCTTGTTTCCCACACACACCCATACCTCTATCTTCCATCAGTTTAAAATCATAGGCATTTCACCAATGGCCTTCTCAATCGAGTCTGCAAGTGCTACCACCCCTGCCCCAGAGAGATGAACCCCATCCCTTGCATACATATCATGTTTGCCATAAAAGTTGTTCCAGTTGTCAATGAATGGGATTGCAAGTTCCTTGCAGTATCTGTCTAGCCAGCAATTTACACCAATTGCCCTAGACAACCATTCATTTCCTACTCCCCTTCTAGGCAAGATGCTACATATGATTGGGATCCCTCCCTTAGACTTAATGAAATCTATAGCTGACCTGTACTTATCTAGCAGCTCTTCTCTCCTACCCTTCCCAATATCATTTCCACCAGCACTGAGACAGATAATGGGCTTGTTTCCATTACCTGACATGATATTATCCAGTCTGTTGACAATGTCCCCAACACCAGCTCCAGGGAAGCACACTCTATCTCTCATCTTCTTATTCCTATTACAAAAAGCACGATCAACATATCTTACCTGAGAGTCACCAACCACAAGAATGCGCTTACCTTCATTAGCAGGGGCAGTAGTACCCTTACCTTCACTGGCCACTGAAGTACATTCATCCTGGAGAACAGAGAAGCGATTTCCTACCTTCAGATCTGCACTCTTAACTTTCCTTACTCTGATGCGCCTCCCATTACTGTGAACAACTCGCCACTTGTAGCAGGTGCTGGGCTGCACCTCACTGCTGGTAGCCGTTGCTACCACCCCACCAACAGCCTCCTCACAGTGAGAGACAGACTGCACCTCACTGCTAGAAGCCTCATTCCCCACATCTCCAACCACCTCACACTCTCTCCCAGGCCCATTGAGGTGGACCTTCAGCCTCCTAATCTCCTCCTGGAGAAGCAAGACCTCCTCCTTCAACTCTCCAACCTCAGCTTTTAAAACACTGTAGAAGCAAGCCATGCTTTGTAACCGTCCACGCTAATCCCCAAGCAGCTCAGGGTCTGTGACCTCACGTGACGACTGACCACTGAACACTGAACAATCCAACGTTGCGGGGCATGGTGGAACATGACTATACTGGCTACTCAGTGCCTGAGGTAACATCGGTGTTGGGACTAGAGTGGGAAGTCAAGGAAGACAGACTTAGGCTAAAGAGGAAGCCTGATGGGGAAGGGAAGCTGACCAGGAGGTCTTTGCTGAGCAAAGTGCAGACTGCCTTCGATCCTTTGGGTTTGTTGACACCCATCACCATTCGAGGGAGGATGCTAGTACAACAGACCTGGGAGCTGAACCTAGGTTGGGACGACCCACTGCCAGAAACAGTCTGCCAGGAGTGGGATCTGGTTAACAAAGACCTAGCGGAATTGCACGAGTTCACATTCCCCAGGTCCATCGGGTGCACCGGGCGGGATTATGACTTGCACGTCTTTTGTGATGCCTCCTCCAGGGCCTATGGGGCAGTAGCGTATTTGGTGGCCGGGGACCAAGTCAATCTGGTCACCAGTCGTGCGCGGGTGACACCCCTGAAGGATTGCTCGATCCCAAAGCTAGAGCTCACAGCGATGTTGCTGGGAGCAAGACTGGGTAAGTACGTAGAGGAGGTGTTAAGTAATCTGAGGGTGACACACACCTATGTATGGACAGACTCGGAGGTGGCCTTACAGTGGGTCCAGAATGACAGGTCTAAGCTCCCCTATGTCAGGAATCGGGTAAAGGAGATACGGGAACTACAGTCAACGTCAACAATTCTGTATGTGCCTACAGATCAAAACCCAGCCGACCTGATAAGCCGAGGGGTGACACACAGAAAGTTGAGTAAAAGCGAGCTTTGGTTCAAAGGCCCAGACTGGTTACCGGCAAGGGATTGCTGGCCGGAGCAGAAATTCGTGGAGACAATCAGCAGCATAGTACATTTCGCGGGGGAACACGACACTGAATTATTTGACCCCAGGCGCTACTCCTCGTGGAGAAAACTTATAGGAGTCACGGAAATGGTATTTCGATTCGTGAGGAAGCTGCATGACAAGGTAAGCCAGGGTCGACAGTTGTCTCTAGTGGGTCCCAGAGAATATTGGATAAGGCAGTACCAAAGGGGGAGGTTTCCAGGAGTGCTGGAAGTACTTGCGACCCGGCAGCAGGTTATGGCGTCAGGACGCGTGTCCAACGATGACGACTCAGGGAACAGCAAATTGGTTCACTCATTGGGATTGTTCCTAGATCATGCGGGGCTAATAAGATGCAGGGGAAGAATACAAAACTCTGAGCTCAGCTATGGGGCCAAACATCCCGTGCTGCTGGGAAAGGAGGGATGGGCGACAGAGCTATTGATACAAGATGCCCATCAGAGGACCTTACATGGGGGGTTTGGAGATACCCTCACCTGCCTACGTCAGAATTACTGGGTACTGAAGGGTCGAGCTGCCGTCAAAAGGGTGCTAAAGAGTTGCACGGTCTGCCGGCGGTACGATGGGAGGACCCTACCCTACCCAGGTCCACCACCGCTGCCTCAGGAGCGGGTACATAGTGACAGGCCCTTTGAGACTGTAGGAATAGACTATACGGGGGCTATCACATTGAAGAACCCAGGAGACGTTAAGGAGGGCCCTCAGAAAGTATATGTCTGCCTGTTTACCTGTGCCACTACTCGAGCGGTGCATTTGGAGTTGGCAGAAGATATGACGACAGAGACTTTCGTGAAGTTGTTCAGGAGGTTTACTGCCAGATTCTCGTGCCCGCGATTGATTGTCTCGGACAATGGCACAAGCTTTAGGGCGGCCGATAAAGTTTTCAGGAATCTTAGGGACAACGGAGAAGTACGAGAACACCTGAAGAGAATAGAGTGCGAGTGGAGGTTCATAGCTCCCAGGGCACCCTGGCAAGGGGGATTCTATGAACGCATGGTGGGCACAGTCAAAAGGTGCATTCGGAAGGTCTTGCACGGCAGGAGGGTGAGCTGTGATGAACTGAGGACAGTGTTAGTTGAGATAGAGGCAAGAGTTAATAACAGGCCTCTGACCTACGTACAAAATGGGATTGACGAGCAAGAAGCTCTCACCCCCAATCACATGCTGTTTGGAAGAAGGATTGAGCCCTTCCCCGCAATTTTGAGTCAGTCTTCCAAGGAGCTGGATTATTATGGGCCAGATGGTCCCCCCATCAATGAAGAACTGCACAGGAGTCACAACAGACTGGTGAACATCCTGGACAAATGGAACCAGGTGTGGCGCAGGGATTACTTGACAACCTTGCGGGAACATTTCTATGGTGCCGACCCCGAGGCGAATAAGATGATGCTAAGTGAAGGGGACCTGGTGCTGGTAGAATCTGAGGCACCGAGGGCATACTGGCCTCTTGGCCTGGTAGTGTCAACCCACCCAGACAAGGCTGGGCGGTTGAGAATGGTGAAAGTGAGAATGAACGGTGTCGAGACTATAAGACCCATCAACAGGCTTTTGCCTCTCGAGGTCCACACGGTGGGACCGGGACATGAGAAATCAGACCAGAGGTTGAGCGAGCTGAGCGGCCGGACGACCCGTCGAACGGCGCTCGAGTCCAGGGCCCACTGGGGGGGCCTGCGGGAGGCAGACTTGATCTAGACTTAGCGCCTACCTTCGCCGGCGGGAGGATGTGGAAATTTATTTGGTCCAAATAGTTCCACAGCTCAGATCCAGCATGAGCGTCTGGTCGTCTGAGCCGAGCGACCCTTAAACCCTCCCAAACAAGCAAGGCATTCTCTGGTTGGCGGTTGGTAAGCTTATTTAATTTATAGATTTACTCTTCAGGGAAGGAGTAGGTAGGTTTACTGGTAATACACTAATATTAGGTTTACTAAGGCATCTGTAGATAATGATAGAGTAGACCTAAGACCTTAACATAGGTAGTAATAGGCCGATAATGTAGGCAAACATTAGGATAAGTTAGCTAGGGAGAACTGGCAGCCCTAGCTTGAATGGCGGGGCGCAGGTCACAAAGACAGAATAGCGTCCTTCTTACGATAGACTTCGACTGGACAAGACGTGCCGTGAACATCAGGCGGCGCCCCCACGTGTCTTCACATCTGAGACCTGGGGAAATCTGGTAGAGACACCTCGATGTACCGTAGATGATCTCCTCCATCAGCCCATACAGTAAGACGAGATATTCACCCTTTCCCGTAGGATCTGGCCAGTGACTTAGGAGATCGTGAGTTGAGTTAACTGAGGGCTCGGCGTGCTACAGAGAGAGTATGCCCAGTAAGTACCAGCGTCTCAGAGTCGTCTGAAGCTAGCGTCTGAGTCTGCATAGTTATACTAGGGGATACATACCCTCTTGGATATAGGAATTTCTGAGGTGCAGGCAGGACACTAATAACGATTGAATATTGCAGGAATTAATGCTCCCGGTTGCACGTGGTTCCCAAGGGGAAGTCCAAGGGGGCTAAAGCTAGGCTTAGGAAGTTGAAGATCAGGATATATGCTGCAACACCAAGTAAGTTAGTCCTTTATACGTGCATGCAGGCGAGGTTTCTTGCAATACCAATCAATCATTTGTGAAAAAATCTGTCCTATAAGCCACTTGTGAGGCTGAGGTACCCATCTCAGAGCTCGGTGTCAACAGAGTTTGCCAGGGTAGGCGACTCACTTGGAGGCAGCCCAGACAAATTTTCACAAAGGTGATTTCTAAGCATTTACTCTTAAATTTGTCACCTTCCCTAATAACTAGCTTGGCTACCGACCACTTCATTAAATGATAGTGGTGAGAGTTCTTGTGTTGACCGCAAGCATTGTTATCAGTCTTAGGGTACCCAGTGTTCGCTCAAACGTGTTGTTAGACCTCTGGCAGTTTCTCTCACATATGTTCGAACACATCCTAGACCTAAGGCTTCATTACACACCAGCCATTTTTTCTTGGCTGTTATTCTACATGTGTTTATTAAGTTCAAGAATCGTGGATGAGGTGACGACTGAAACTCTGTTGTTCACCTGGTTTATAATTTTTGTGACATTTTATGCAACATCTCTGGTAGGAAATACTAAGTATCTGTCGATATTATTGATGGTTTTTGTGTGTACTAAGAATTTTTGCAGCTTTCCTTTTGAATTATGAATGAAGAATGTACATAACGCAGTTTCAGGAACATCCTCTAGTGTGTGTGTGTATTTACCTAATTGTGGTTGCAGGAGTCGATTCACAGCTCCTGGCCTCACCTCTTCACTGGTCGCTGCTGTGTGTGTGTGTGTGTGTGTGTGTGTGTGTGTGTGTGTGTGTGTGTGTGTGTGTGTGTGTGTGTGTGTGTGTGTGTGTGTTTGTGTGTGTGTGTGTGTGTGTAATTTATCGCAAATATTCGGGTTTCCTGACTACAGCATCACATCTGTCCATCAAGCGATGTATACATTAGGATTGAGGATAACAAGTGTGACGACAAAACACCTAGATATTGAAAGCTTCGTCGAGTTCCTTTGAGGAATCCATGTGCCTAGTATACTGTTCGCGTATCTTTGGATTGCCACACTGAAACTATGGAAAACTAAACTTTTTGTTCTGGGATTATCGCCTAGACAAAATTTTCACTTAAGTCCTTCGGGAAGTCGAAAGTATACTTTTCTAATAATGCAAGCGTTTCCGATCCTAATGGAATCAGAGACCCTTGTGTCTGAAGGTTTTTCGGATCTCCAAGAAGTTGGTGGCACCATCAGCTTTAACTTCAGTGTATCAAGGTAAATGGTGGCCACTGTAAACGCATTGTAAATGCGTTGGTCAGTGTGATGCTAATCGTCTGTCCGGGATTGTAAGGTAACACTATCTGGATACTTTTGCTGCCATCGGATTCGGATGTAACGGCACAGAGCAAGCCTATATTGTGAAAGCGCTTGATTGTGTAGAGCTTTATCAAGTCAATTGACTTCAGTTATTGTGACGATGCTTAATTCAGTATATAAAAGATTAAGGTTTTTCTTAGTACTGGGTAACGCGGTGTGGCATTGACCTTTTCGTGTCTTGCATTTTTTCCTCCGATCTATGCCAAATGAGACTTAAAATGACCAAATTGGTCCTCTGATGTACTGCCGCAGATACTCCTGTGTTCAGAAAACAAAGATAGCTAGGGAAAGAGCTAACTAGTGTGAATGGCCTGAGATTCGAGGCAAGTGCCCAGGGAGGAATCTGGAACAGACATTAAGAAATCCCAAAAAAGTGGTGTCATTACTGATAGGAAGCGAACTTTTTCTTCCCTAGAGGCATTATGAAGCAATGAGGCTTTTTTTTGTACACTAAGGGGCTATCACAATGGGACTGCTTGTAGATTTTAGGTACTTGTCTAATCTAATAGTTTGCAACGATATCCCAGCTTGGCTACAGAATCCCAAAAGAGCTTCTCAGGTGCTCATTATTATTTATAATCAAAAAGAAGCGCTAAGCCACAAGGGCTATACAGCGCTCTCAGGTGCTCAAAGGATGTCCTTCACTAGTTCACCAGATCAATACACGAAGACAGGCACGCAGGTAATGCTATGTTGTCTTGCCAGATTCCATTCCAGTCGAAATGGCAGCGTAGCTTGAGCCTGTTTGTGATCTAGTTAAAAACTGAATGCTTTCCTGAAATATAAACTTCAGAGGATGGTCGCATTCTCTAAGTTTTCTTCTGTTAAAGGAAGATGCACACCTCGAGAAGTTAACTAGGCTAGGCAAGATCAGCATCTTCTCAGAGGGTACAAGGCATCATGGGCACTCAGATCGTATAGTCTGTTATTTTATTTTTTATTATCACACTGGCCGATTCCCACCAAGGCAGGGTGGCCCGAAAAAGAAAAACTTTCACCATCATTCACTCCATCACTGTCTTGCCAGAAGGGTGCTTTACACTACAGTTTTTAAAATGCAACATTAACACCCCTCCTTCACAGTGCAGGCACTGTACTTCCCATCTCCAGGACTCAAGTCCGGCCTGCCGGTTTCCCTGAATCCCTTCATAAATGTTACTTTGCTCACACTCGAACAGCACGTCAAGTATTAAAAACCATTTGTCTCCATTCACTCCTATCAAACACGCTCACGCATGCCTGCTGGAAGTCGAAGCCCCTCGCACACAAAACCTCCTTTACCCCCTCCCTCCAACCCTTCCTAGGCCGACCCCTACCCCGCCTTCCTTCCACTACAGACTGATACACTCTTGAAGTCATTCTGTTTCGCTCCATTCTCTCTACATGTCCGAACCACCTCAACAACCCTTCCTCAGCCCTCTGGACAACAGTTTTGGTAATCCCGCACCTCCTCCTAACTTCCAAACTACGAATTCTCTGCATTATATTCACACCACACATTGCCCTCAGACATGACATCTCCACTGCCTCCAGCCTTCTCCTCGCTGCAACATTCATCACCCACGCTTCACACCCATATAAGAGCGTTGGTAAAACTATACTCTCATACATTCCCCTCTTTGCCTCCAAGGACAAAGTTCTTTGTCTCCACAGACTCCTAAGTGCACCACTCACTCTTTTTCCCTCATCAATTCTATGATTCACCTCATCTTTCATAGACCCATCCGCTGACACGTCCACTCCCAAATATCTGAATACGTTCACCTCCTCCATACTCTCTCCCTCCAATCTGATATTCAATCTTTCCTCACCTAATCTTTTTGTTATCCTCATAACCTTACTCTTTCCTGTATTCACCTTTAATTTTCTTCTTTTGCATACCCTACCAAATTCATCCACCAATCTCTGCAGCTTCTCTTCAGAATCTCCCAAGAGCACAGTGTCATCAGCAAAGAGCAGCTGTGACAACTCCCACTTTGTGTGTGATTCTTTATCTTTTAACTCCACGCCTCTTGCCAAGACCCTCGCATTTACTTCTCTTACAACCCCATCTATAAATATATTAAACAACCACGGTGACATCACACATCCTTGTCTAAGGCCTGCTTTTACTGGGAAAAAATTTCCCTCTTTCCTACATACTCTAACTTGAGCCTCACTATCCTCGTAAAAACTCTTCACTGCTTTCAGTAACCTACCTCCTACACCATACACTTGCAACATCTGCCACATTGCCCCCCTATCCACCCTGTCATACGCCTTTTCCAAATCCATAAATGCCACAAAGACCTCTTTAGCCTTATCTAAATACTGTTCACTTATATGTTTCACTGTAAACACCTGGTCCACACACCCCCTACCTTTCCTAAAGCCTCCTTGTTCATCTGCTATCCTATTCTCCGTCTTATTCTTAATTCTTTCAATTATAACTCTACCATACACTTTACCAGGTACACTCAACAGACTTATCCCCCTATAATTTTTGCACTCTCTTTTATCCCCTTTGCCTTTATACAAAGGAACTATGCATGCTCTCTGCCAATCCCTAGGTACCTTACCCTCTTCCATACATTTATTAAATAATTGCACCAACCACTCCAAAACTATATCCCCACCTGCTTTTAACATTTCTATCTTTATCCCATCAATCCCGGCTGCCTTACCCCCTTTCATTTTACCTACTGCCTCACGAACTTCCCCCACACTCACAACTGGCTCTTCCTCACTCCTACAAGATGTTATTCCTCCTTGCCCTATACACGAAATCACAGCTTCCCTATCTTCATCAACATTTAACAATTCCTCAAAATATTCCCTCCATCTTCCCAATACCTCTAACTCTCCATTTAATAACTCTCCTCTCCTATTTTTAACTGACAAATCCATTTGTTCTCTAGGCTTTCTTAACTTGTTCATCTCACTCCAAAACTTTTTCTTATTTTCAACAAAATTTGTTGATAACATCTCACCCACTCTCTCATTTGCTCTCTTTTTACATTGCTTCACCACTCTCTTAACCTCTCTCTTTTTCTCCATATACTCTTCCCTCCTTGCATCACTTCTACTTTGTAAAAACTTCTCATATGCTAACTTTTTCTCCCTTACTACTCTCTTTACATCATTCCACCAATCGCTCCTCTTCCCTCCTGCACCCACTTTCCTGTAACCACAAACTTCTGCTGAACACTCTAACACTACATTTTTAAACCTACCCCATACCTCTTCGACCCCATTGCCTATGCTCTCATTAGCCCATCTATCCTCCAATAGCTATTTATATCTTACCCTAACTGCCTCCTCTTTTAGTTTATAAACCTTCACCTCTCTCTTCCCTGATGCTTCTATTCTCCTTGTATCCCATCTACCTTCTACTCTCAGTGTAGCTACAACTAGAAAGTGATCTGATATATCTGTGGCCCCTCTATAAACATGTACATCCTGAAGTCTACTCAACAGTCTTTTATCTACCAATACATAATCCAACAAACTACTGTCATTTCGCCCTACATCATATCGTGTATACTTATTTATCCTCTTTTTCTTAAAATATGTATTACCTATAACTAAACCCCTTTCTATACAAAGTTCAATCAAAGGGCTCCCATTATCATTTACACCTGGCACCCCAAACTTACCTACCACACCCTCTCTAAAAGTTTCTCCTACTTTAGCATTCAGGTCCCCTACCACAATTACTCTCTCACTTGGTTCAAAGGCTCCTATACATTCACTTAACATCTCCCAAAATCTCTCTCTCTCCTCTGCATTCCTCTCTTCTCCAGGTGCATACACGCTTATTATGACCCACTTCTCGCATCCAACCTTTACTTTAATCCACATAATTCTTGAATTTACACATTCATATTCTCTTTTCTCCTTCCATAACTGATCATTTAACATTACTGCTACCCCTTCCTTTGCTCTAACTCTCTCAGATACTCCAGATTTAATCCCATTTATTTCCCCCCACTGAAACTCTCCTACCCCCTTCAGCTTTGTTTCGCTTAGAGCCAGGACATCCAACTTCTTTTCATTCATAACATCAGCAATCACCTGTTTCTTGTCATCCGCACTACATCCACGCACATTTAAGCATCCCAGTTTTATAAAGTTTTTCTTCTTCTCTTTTTTAGCAAATGTATACAGGAGAAGGGGTTACCAGCCCATTGCTCCCGGCATTTTAGTCGCCTCATACGACACGCATGGCTTACGGAGGAAAGATTCTTTTCCACTTCCCCATGGACAATAGAAGAAATATAAAAGAACAAGAGCTATTTAGAAAAAGGAGAAAAACCTAGATGTATGTATATATATAGTCTGTATGTATATATATATATATATATATATATATATATATATATATATATATATATATATATATATATATATATATATATATATATATATAGTCTGTTCCATTTCTTAAATTATTCAGTTTTTCTAAAGCGTTAATAACCTGGGGACCTAGAATTACTATCAGTGGGGATGATGGATTGAGGCTTCTAGCAGGATGGATCGAACAGCAACAAAGGTTTGCTGATTAGTTGTGACTTCACAAATAATCATGGTGAAGCCTTGATGACGGCGAAGAGCTCCTGATCTAAGGAACTGGACTTATCCCCTTCCTTGGATCGAATCTGATTGTCTCCCATACCCCAGGTGCTATATGACCCTGGGAATTTAAATAAATAAAACGCTGCAAGTCCTAGGGACTTGTTAATTAAGAGAGGTGTTTCTTGAATCTTGAGAATTTTGTGTTACATTTATGCCTGCAAGATTTTCTCCGACGTGGTTCCAGATATCAAGAACTTTTACACGGAACAGTTATCCTAAGATCCTTCCTTTATCAAGAAAATTGGATAGCTCTTCCCAAAAATAATCAAGATACTATTGTTTTAACTAAAAGAAAAGTATGGAAAATATACATTTATTACCACAAATAATATAACTATATATAATGAACTTTAGTGTATACAAAGAGATGTATATACAAATAAGAATAAGAGCCTAAACAGTTTTATGCTATTTTACATAAAAAATATTAATGCTGCGCAGATCCTCAGCTAGTAATAAAAAGTGCTATCTTATCTACTGACAAGTACCTGTGCTGTCACATTCTTGCTCTGGACGTCTTCCTGTTCACCTTGTGTACCAACACAAGTATAAAAGACTACATTCAAGAATCCTTCTCTAAATCTGCACATAAATAAGAGTTGTGCTGTTCTATTACTATTCATGGAGAAGCGCTAAACCTGTAGAGGTTATTATACAGCACTTGGAGAGTTGGAAGTAATCAGATGTGATGTGAAGAAAGGGAGGATAACCCCAATTTCTTGAATCAAAAGCCTGTCTCCATCATCAAGGCACCTTTTGAAGACGTGTGTTGTGGAAGATACATTACAAGCTACGTATTACTCTGAGAGACTCATGAAGGACAGCATGACCTTCAGAGTAAGGCTGCCTCTGGTGTTCACAAGAACACTGTTGATGAAGCTGTTCATGTGCACACTAGTTAGTTTGTTAGGTTTAATGACTCTAGGCTGCAAGTGCGGTTATTAAGGTTAGAAGGTCACCTGTAGAGTAACATTAAAAAATATTTGAATGCCTCAACCAGGTATTAAAGTAAATTCTCAGTTTATGCGCAGTGAGACGTACACACTTCCCGGGTTAAATATCACGCGCAGGACACTGTTCTCATCCTGTTTGAGGACGGCAGCAGTAAGCAGACGCTACCAATTATGAACCCCTCGAACATTTCTGTGCTCAAGGATAATGCTGACGCCCTGCCGTTACCACTAGTTTGATTTAAAAAAAGTGAGCCCTAATAATATGTTAGTGGTACAAAAAGTATTGTACTTGACACACATTTAGAGGGAAAAAAAAACTGACTCAAAACAGGGCACTTGCAGCTAGAAGGTTGGTTCCCCAGGGGCTACAAGAGCTCGTCCTGCTTTATATCAGAGAACAAAAACATCCCATTTCCGTATTCTCACTTGCTAATAATACCAAAAGTGGTATTATAATGTATTCATTGTAACACTACCACAAAAATCTACGAACTACCTCGTTAAAAGTCAAACTATAAATCATATAATATTTATTAGGATGTGATACGGTCAAGAGCGTAAAATAAAGACCAACTTGAATTGCTAGTTAATCTTCTTGACCTTGACTTTGAGTTGAAAGGAATATTTTAAATGATGTTATGTACACAGTCTCCGTTGTTTTATTCCCCCTCTTTCCTTCCCCCTTCCCTACGAACTTCCTCCATCCCCCCTTCTCTCTAGCCTTCCTCTATCCCCCTTCCCTTCAACTTCCGTTATCCACCCTTCTATCCAACTTCCCCCATCCTCCTTCCCTCTGAGCACCTTCCATCCCGCCTTCCCTTCAACCTCCGTCCTCCCCTCGAAGCTCCCTCCAACGATTCTCCCTCCCTCCGCCTCCTCTCAAACCTCCCTCCTCCTTCCCCCTTAAGATAAGGTAAGATTTCGTTTGGATTTTTAATCCCCGGAGGGTTAGCCACCCAAGATAACCCAAGAAAGTCAGTGCGTCATCGAGGACTGTCTAACTTATTTCCATTGGGGTCCTTAATCTTATCCCCCAGGATGCGACCCACACCAGTCGACTAATACCCAGGTACCTATTTGCTGCTAGGTGAACAGGACAACAGGTGTAAGGAAACGTGTCGAAATGTTTCCACCCGCCGGGAATCGAACCCGGGCCCTCCGTGTGTGAAGCGGGAGCTTTAGCCACCAGGCCACCGGGCCACCCTTCCCTCCCTTTCTTTCCCACCTCCACCCGTCCTTCACTCCCAACATCCTTACTCCCCTTTCTCGTCACTTGATATCCTCACTGACCTACTGAGGTCTTCCAGCTCAGGCTGACAAATCTCAACACTGCATGTATGTGGTCATGGAATATGACAAGGGACACAGTAGCTCTTGTTCTTGCTATGTAACCTTCATACAGAACAGGATACAACATAATGTTGATACATCAACATACACTTTCTTCTCCTCCTCTCTCTCTCTCTCTCCTCCCCCTTCTCTCTCTCTTCAAGGGGATGTCAGGATTCTGGTGAGAGACGCTTGATCCAAGTAATTATAGTACCCTTCCCCTCTTTGGACCTGATTTTCTTCTATTTTCCTCACACGCTGACCCTGTACAAGATTCAGCGCTTCTTCCAGGAATATAATATACAACGTTTGGCAAAAATACAGGGTAAAAACTGTATATATTTTCATAATTATTTTACAGTTGAAAGCATTCTTGATGTTAGTGTACGTGCGAACTATAGCCTAAATTAATGACCCAAGTGGAGTCAATAGACTAAGCCTAACAAAGTGTGACAGAGTGAGTGCTTGGGAAGACTAAGAGCTCACACCAAGCTCTTCATGAACTTCGTTGTAACCCAAAGTTATCCTTATCTTGGTGCTGGTTGCCTCAGCCCTAACATACCGACAATGAACGTTAATGCTTGCCATGATCACGCGTTATAATGTAGATTAAATAAATTAACCACGGTAATATTGCACATAATAAGCAGCGAAAACAAATTCAGTGCATCGTTTATTCCTGCCTGCAGCTTCAGACTGGTTACGAGGACGTAGTTTGTCTGGCTGTCACTCGGTTGTACATATTTATTAGAATCTCACACACACAAAAAG
This sequence comes from Cherax quadricarinatus, assembly GCF_038502225.1. Lineage (NCBI taxonomy): Eukaryota > Metazoa > Arthropoda > Malacostraca > Decapoda > Parastacidae > Cherax > Cherax quadricarinatus. The sequence continues at coordinate 24,651,161 of NC_091312.1, forward strand.
TTTCAATGACTCTTAAAAAATGCTTTTAGTCAGGAAAGACAATGTCAAGAAAGTTCGTACATTTGTGCTCAGGAACGAGAACGTATTTGAGTTGTTGCCCCTTATTACTTTAATTGCTAAAATTTTACATAATTAACGCTGGTGTTGCGTTTTTTCTGAACTAGCAGCAGTAGTTGTGACATTTACAGAGCACTCTGACAGCACTTTTGAAGAATAACAAAAATAATAATAAATTTTCACAATTAACCCAAACTAGTTCAGATTTCCCTATAAACTGACGATTCTACACGTCAATATAATTAGAATGATTCCAGGTTCTGTCACACCCCAAACAAGTTTTGTATTAAATAAAACTGGGTACATCAGCAATATGCTACTTTATTCTATGTGACGGTAACGTAGTGGGAACAAAAGCTGTTTCCCAGTCATATTATAAATACGGTTTGAATACGTCTCCTAATTAAATCTGTTAGCCTAAGCAGGTTCAAAAGTTTCGTTCCATCAGATCTGGATTATAATTATAACCAATCGCGTTACCCATAAGAGTCCATCAGATCTAGAACAAGGAAGGGGGAGAGAAAAGGAGATTGCTTATGAAGTCGCAGGAGGGAAGTCATTAATCGTTTAATGCTGTTAAGTGCCGGAGGCCACACATACACCACTTAACAGCAGCTCTTCAATAATATACAGAAAAAGATGTAAACAGAAGTAGAATGTTTCCAAGGGAAACTGGACCACTACCTTCTATAAATGTATTAACAGTCAGCTATTTGGGCTTGCGGGCAGGCAGTAGCATCAGCCAGGTTGCCGAGGCAGCCAACAAGGAAGCCCGGGTGACAAAGAACTCAAAATCAGTCACAGGTATGTCACACCTCTGAGCCTGCAAATATACTGTGTAAACAGTCTTATGTAACAGCATGGCGTATGCTGCGCCCTCGTCATCAACATTCAGCACAGGACTGAGCTGACCAAGAAAACGCAGCATCAGGGTAGCCTATGACATGTGAAGGATTTCTTGTGTCTTTACGCATCTCATTGTTTCAATTAGTTTTACGAGCCTCCAGGAAATTTTCCTCTCGTTTCACACTGTCTAAGGCATAGTTCACCATCTTTCGGGTCCAAACAAAAGATTTCGAATAAAACATTATCCGAATTTACATCATATAGTTATGCTAAAACAATAAAATAAATTATAGAAACACTTAGATAAACTAGTAACCAACAAACTCACTGCAGGAACTATTACCAACCTCAGAAAACAAACTTGTGTTCCTAAAATAACGTAAGCTTTTACACGTGTTACGGTTCCTCACAACACTTGGAAACATCAACACCGCTCAGATCATTATACACAGCTCACGTCTCTTATGAGTAAGCTACATTATTAGTATTCACCCCAAGACCTCCACTCCCACCTCCTGATCCACTGCACTATCAGATTTAAATTACAAATGATTAGCTAGAACTTAAAAAGTACAAATCATTCTACGTTACAGTGAAACTATAACCTTATTATAAAAACAACAATATGTACTCCAGGCAGCTGTACAATGACTTGAAATCAACAAGGTTATTATTATTATTATTATTATTATTATTATTATATAGAGAAAGACAAGTATGTACATATTAAGACATTCAATAAGGAAACGTTTTCTCTGGAGTGGCAAAACATTTCCTTGTTAAACGTCTTGGCGTGTACACGAGTCTTCCCACATCCTGTCGGTATTACCAGATCAGTCTAACCTAGTATTATAATATTCACGGGGAAGTTCTAATTATCTAGGGACCAAACAGTACTTTGGAAGTGGTAGGTAATCAGCTTTAATCCAATGAAACAGAGGGTGGCTCCATTTTTTTCTGGATCAAGAGCGTCATACCTGGGGAAGTGGAAAGAGTATTTCCACTTCACCTCCCAATGATGCACTTCACTTCCCAGTGGGACACTTCACCTCCCAGTGGGACACTTCACCTTCCAGTGGGTCACTACCAGCTCTAACTTCACTTAATCATATAGAATGATTTATTACACCATAATGATTGTATGAAGAATACAGAATTATGGGTAATTATACCAGTAAGATAAGATTACTGGTTGGTGAATATAACACTGTAGAAGATTATGGTTATTTATTAAACTGAGAAAATGGAACACAACTTAAAAACTTCCACCAAGTTCTCCAACACTGCCTTCAAAAGTAGCTTCACCCTTTGAAATAGGTCTCACGAGACTATTCATCTCCCACTGCTTCAGTAGCTGCCTCGTTTACCTGCCCGTTCTCAACGGTGGTTGAGGTCCAGCTATCTGGCTCTATTGCCTGGCTCTCTCTGGCCCCACCCTACCCACTCCCCTAATAGAGAAACGAGGCACACACTGAAATCAGGAAAATATTGGCTTCCAACATCACAAGCCATTCACCAGGTAGGTGTGTGTGTGTGTGTGTGTGTGTGTGTGTGTGTGTGTGTGTGTGTGTGTGTGTGTGTGTGTGTGTGTGTGTGTGTGCGTGCATATGTATACATGGTTAGTATCATCGTAAGGTTTATGCTACAAATATGAGAGATAAAGATAGGAAGCGAGATAAAGATAGGAAGCGAGATAAAGATAGGTGGCGAGGGATGAGTTGCTCTGTTTGGGCTACAACGGCGTCTTTTTGACCTTGCAATATGAAGGAAGCTCCTGTCTGTGTCTAGTCAGGTTGGCCTCTGAGAAAGGAGCCAGTGAAGGCGGCTCTGGTTATGTTGTGACCCTAATTATTTTAAAGGAGGTAGAAGGGATGGCCTGTGACAGAAAAAAAAACTCAAGGATCGGATGAAGGATTGAAAACTTGTACCTCCACCCATTAGTGTGTTGGTGGCCAAGTTAGTGTGAATGCAGCCTTGTGGTATGGTACTGCGGCGAGAGAAGAGTAAAAGCTTGAGATGAATGATATTAAGAAGTACAGTAACGTGCACCATCCAACTGTGGTGTTACCCTGCGACTCTCGTCAGTGCTACAACTGTTCTTTAAATCAGTCCTGCTGGTGCGCTCCATGAGTGAATATGGTTTCAACAAATTCTCCCCTTCAATTCAAGATTATTGTGAAAATTCATGATGAATGTTACACCTACGAAGAGTACAAATATTGTAGTTCTTAGAAAACATGCTTATTTGAATATCAGACAGATCGCCGAAAATTTGAGCCTAGCAAAGTCAACTATTGGTCAGATTCTCAAGAGAGCTGACGACACTGGTGATTGTGGAGCTCTGCGTCGAGGAAGACATGGAAGAAAACGCGATGACAGGGTTATAAGAAATAGTGTGAAAGACCCCAAGAAAATCAGCAAAGAGCTACAGAGAGATTTGGATTCAGCTAGCATAAATGTTGATTCTTCAACTCTTCGACGAAGGTTCCTTGAAGTTGGCAGAACTGCCAGAAAATCAGTAAAGAAACAATTATTGACTGCTGCTATGAAGAAAAGACGGTTGAGTTAGGCATTCGATCATAAGGGATGGACGATAGATGAATTGAGAAAAGTTACCAGTTACCACTTATCTGTACATCGGTACAGATCAGTGGTAGCGAGACGGAGCAAAGTAGAATCGCTTCGGAATGGACATATTCAACAAGCGCCAAAACATCCACTTAAGATGTTTTGGCGTAGTTTTACTGCTTAAGGCCCCGGACAGCTTGTTATTGTGAAGGGAATGATGAACAGTGACAAATACAAGGCACTCCTGATGGAGAAGACATTTTCCAGCAGTATCTTGCTCCATGCCACACTTCCAGAAAAATGCTGACATTTTTCGAAGAGAGTGAACTAAGTGTTCTAAATTGGCCTGGAAACACTCCTGACCTCAACCCAACTGAGAACCTTTGGGCAGAAATCAAACGCAAGATCGCGAAATAGTACTGTTTCACTGTGGAGAAGCTTAATGCTGCCGTTAAAGGACCTGTTACCACTCTGAAGAACTTGCCAAAATGTTTTCAACACTGGTTGATTCTATGCCAAAACGTGTAGCAACGCTTATAAAAGCAAAGGGTATTCATATGTTTCATTAAATCAGTTATCCATCATTGCCGTGTATTTTTCAAATAAACATCAATTTTCCAAATAAATGTCTTATTTCATCAGTGTCTCAATTAATATGCACACTACTGTAGAGGTCAGTTATGGAATGAACATCTGAGCTAGTTATCGCAAACCTGTACATAACAATCTCTATAGGCTCGCCATACTGCCAAATGAGAAGAATTTCTTAAGAATATTTTTGCCTAAAAGATTTCCAGAGAAAGTTTGAATGGAAAAAACATCCTGGTAAGGCTGATCAAAGACATTAATGATATAACTTACTGCAGACATCTTTCGTAAATTAGCTACCCAACATCATGCTAATATTCTCAACACTTGGTTCTGAATAGTCAATAAAGAAATAATCGACAAGTGACAGGGCCTCGCCTGGAGGGTGACCTGGCCCCGGGGGTCACTTAGTGCCACCAGTCAAGGTTGCTAGTACCAATTTAAGTAAGTTGGATAGATCATCATGGCGAGGAACCAGCACGGCCAAAAACACAGTACAAGGAGCAAAAATCATTACAAAAACTCTTCTACCATATACTCTTTCCCTATACTAAGTAACTTATTTGCAAATTTAACATTATAAATTCACATTTGCAATATGTGTCTTATATGAGTACAACAGCTCAAGCCACTCATAGATTTATTAAGACTTTTTTGTTTTCGTATTTAATCTTTTAATCTCCCTTTGAGTGTTTTATCGAGGAATAATCCAAATAATAGTCTTACCTCTTTCTATACACACTTCAGGAACAACAGAAAGCCATTTTACGAGCCTCTTTTCATAATAAGTCATGCTAGAGGCCACAGTACCTTGCATGAATACTTAACGTCGTCGTCCCACATCAGATATATAACAAAGTTATAGTAGTCTCGCTTCTCAATCAACCTTAGACTGATTTTTTTTAAATATATATTTCTTATTCATTAAGCTGCACATTCCAATTTCGTATGCTTGTATTAACTTGAAATTAAAATTCCAGTTCCATTTTTATAACACACCGCAGTCTCACGCTTCCTTTGACATATTTGATTAGTAAATTTTTCATTAATGGTTATGGCTATGCCCACAATATGAATCTCTCAAAATTCATTTCTTTGTAAATGAAACGCCCCATGACCTTTAGATTTACACTGATCTTTGCTCTTTGTGTCAGTTTCTCTGGAAAGTGTATTGTGGCTAAAGTTATCTTCTTGACCATGGATTATTATTTCTACTACTATTATTATGGTTTAAAGCTAAGCACGGAGGAGGCAATAAGATTTGATGCAAATAAGGGGCGAGTCACTGTAATTCACTTAGTGAGTGACCAACATACATCCTGAGGAACTCCGGTACAACTGGACTAAATCGGTATATCGGGATCAATTGTTCCGTCAGGGGTTACAATTCATCGATTTTGTCTAGTTTTAAACTTTTTGTAAGTGTTAAAATGCCGTACCGAATCTCGTTTTGGCGCTGAATTAACTGACCTCGTCTTTGTAGCTGCCTTCCACAACTCTAGGATTTACGGTCCTGAGACACGGTTAATCCTAAACATTATACTTTACTTGCAGTTTAATTTGTAGTTTATGCTTAGAAGCTATCTGAAGGAGCAGCTACAGCAAATGAAGCAGAAGCAGCAACAGGAGCAAAATTGCAGCAGCAGCAGGAGCAGCAAATGAAGCAGAATCAGGAACAACAAATGAAGGAGCAACAGGAACAACAAATGAAACAACAGCAGGAACGACAAATGAAGCAGCAGCAGGAACGACAAATGAAGCAGCAGCAGGAACGACAAATGAAACAACAGCAGGAACAACAAATAGCAGCAGCAGGAACAACAAATAGCAGCAGCAGGAACAACAAACAGCAGCAGCAGGAACAACAAATGAAGAAGTAGCAGAAGCAGCAACATTAAGTCATTACCAGCAGAAACCTAACTGCCGCTGTTTAAAAAAAAAAAATCAAGGGCAGTCTAATAAACAGATTCTCAACGCAGGAAATGCAACCCAAAGCTAGTCGAAACAGTGATTTCTCCAGTGTTTACCTACACGGCAGTTGCAAATATCTGCAATATTTGTATTTAAACACATATTAGACATAATAGTGATAAACAAGGAAGATTTAAGCTAGGATGATGTACCAGAACAAGCCCGAAGAGTCTTATAGGAAATAAATGACTCCTGGAGCAGGTCTGTAGTCACAAGATGACTTGCTCAGCTCAACCCCGGTGTTGGGTAGTCATTCCTTAAAACAACGTATCATGTACGAGCGAGGCCTGACGATATTTTTTTTTTCCCATGTAGAGCTGTGCTACTACGAGTGGCGAGGAAACACGGCTAGGTGGCGCACTCAACCGCTTACTGGTTAGACAAGTGTGGGGGGTCGTACTAGACTGGCTAAGCAGTGTGAGGGGATCGTACTAGACGGAGTGGTTAAGTGTGAGGGTCGTATAAGATTAAATTTTTAAGTGTCACAGTCATACTAGACTAGTTAAACAGTATGCGGGTCGTACTAGACTGAGTAGTTAAACAACAGTATAAGGGATGTATTAGGTAATAACTGGTAAAAGAACGTTGAGGATCGTAATAAGCTGGGAGTGATCAAGTGTAAAGGTGGTACTAGGCTGTGTGGCTAAGCAAGTGTGTTAGTTGTACAAGTGACATCATGCGAAAAACAAGAACCTCCCTTATGCTCAAACACGCGCATACAGAAAAGTGCGCACAAGACAGTACAAAACACACAAGCATTTACCTTGGTTGGTTTACTGAGTTGAAGCCAATACGGCTACATGTATCATTACAACACCAGCTAAAGCTACTAGAATACAATACAATAAAATTTTTATTTATTTATGGGGTACAAACAATGCAGTTTACAAGTAATAAACCGTTGATAGGAACAAAATAAAGCCACTAATTATCCAATGAATCGGACAAACTAATTCTAATGCTTAATGTTACTTATGATCTTGACAGACTATTATGTAGGACTTCTTATGCAGTTAGCTACAATCATAAGTGCAATTAAAAAGTAGTTAATAAATAAATGGTCAATTACAAAAGTATTACATATTATTTCAAAGTGATTCTATGGTATTCAGTTTTGTTGAGTAACTGAACAGAGATGGTAGAGATACAGCAAGTGACTTAGTTACAAAAGAAATACAATGGGACAAGATGTTTTACCAATTATGGATGAGAATTGAAGGGAGGCTTAAAGAAGAACAGGGGCAGAATTGGATGACAGCTGGTTTTGCCTGACATAGCGCATTACTGTTTCAATTAAATTAGGGAGATAAGGTGCTTTTTTAACAATGGCTCTGAATAGATTTGCAGATACGGCAGACATGAGGTTATAAAAAGAGTGGAGTAGTGGTTAGTAGTGTTATCTGTGATTACCCCTTATTTAAGAGGAGCTATTATATTGGCCTAGATACAGTCAATTAAAGAAGGGCTTGTCTCAGAGTTTCTTGTAGGCAAGCAGTTGTTCATATTGTTTGTGAAGTCAGCAAGTATCAAGTGATGTTTACTGAACTCTTCGTTAATTACTAAATTTTTAGGTTGCCACTGAAGGTGTATTTGAGGTAATCTGTAGACCTTTCTAACTTTAATTGGAGTTTTTAAATTTTTAGTTGCAAATGCATATTTATGTTCATTCCTGGCGCATGTAAAGTTAATGCATAATAATTCACTGGAGCAGAAAAAATTGCAGTACCTCCTCCTATTTGGTCAGACCTACAGTTATGTATGGTTGTGATACCCAGGTTGGACAAAGATGTCTGTTGTGTCATGTTTAGGCCAGGTTTAAGTAAGAATAATAAGACATGTTAGCAGTAAGAAATGCTAAGAGGTCATCACAGTGCTTCCTCAGGGATCTAACACTGTAACTGAATACATGTATTGTTATATTCTTGGTGGTGATGAGAACAGTGTTTGCCTGTCCTGCTGTGCAATGAATCCAGTTATTTTCGGAAGAGCATTGTCACTAAGATAGGCATGAAACTTTGCTTATTTACATGAGATAAGCATGCCTATCTGCGTACATAACCTTCAAGCCTTTGCTTAAGACAGTGGGCATGTGATAGGTAGATGTCGGCAAATACGCAGGAAGTGTCAAGCTGACACGTGGCAACATCACCGGGCAGGAGTCGCATCAAGTTCTGTGGTTGACACCATAGACCACACCACACTCAATTGCAACCTTGTAATGGCAAATATAATTGCATTTTGTCTTAAAAGATATTTATGATTTTCGTGAAAAATAAAATGTAATTTGTGTGGGGGGGGCAGGGTAAGTGGAACATTCAAATGGTTTCAGGAAGAAATCCAAATATTTTTCCTTGAAGCCTTTTTATCCACTGCGGCAGGCCAGGGTTCGACCCCACGACACATTGTCCCGCCTCGAGACAACACAACGGACATGTCACCTTATCCACTCAACCACTTATCCTACAAAGATCACGCACCCAGCAGAGCTAGGTAATTTTTCGTGATCCGAGGACACTCGTGGCAGTGGTATGCTCAAGGATTAAGTTAAACCTTCTGTCTGAATACCCGCCTCCACAAGCAGTCTATATAGCAATGAAACCACGAAGCAAGTGGTTCTGAATCATTTACCAAACTGCGGCAGGTCAAGGTTCGACCCCACGACACTGTCCCGCCTCGAGACGACACAACGTACATGTCACCTTATCCACTCAGCCATCGATCCTACGAAGATCACACTCCCAGCAAAGCTAGGTGTTTTTTCGTGATCCGAGAACACTCGTGACAGTGGTATGCAGGCGGGACAATGCGACGTGCGGTCGAACCCTGGCCTGCCGCAGTTTGGTAAATGATTCAAAACCACTTGTTTCGTGGTTTCATTGCTATATAGATTGCTTGTGGAGGCGGGTATTCAACCAGGAGGAGGATGAAATTAATCCTTGAGCGGCCAGCAGTAACAGCCTGGTTGATCAGACCCTGATTAACCGCAAGGCCTGGTCTCAGACCGAGCTGCGGGGGAGTTGACCCCTGAAACCCTCTCCAGGTCCACTGTCAAGTGTCCTTGGAGTACAAATTGATCTGCCCCTGTACTACTGAAAATACACGTGTTCGGAGAGCACAGGGACAGCAAAGCAAAACACCAACACAAATGATCAAAGGATCGGAGATTACCTAGGGAAGTATTTGGGAGAGTCAGTATGAAATTTCGTTCATGAAGAGTTAGCTAGCTCTCACTGCTATGAGGGACCTCTCTCCATTCTCCAGCATTACTGAGGCCATTTTCTATCCCCATGTGGTTAACCCAATGGGATGTGTGGTCTATATGGAAAGCTCACCTAGTTGGAGAGACTCAATCTACAACGAGATTCTTGCGGTGATCCTATGATCATGAATCACAATGGAGTGTTTGAGGTGTTGTGGAAATTTTTCCCATTAATTTTCTAAACACTACACACGAGGGCGGAAATGCCTTGGCATTCATTTCCAAAATCTGTCCATCTTCTAGAATATTTTTGAAGTCTTTTGTCAATGACGACTTCAAGAGCTCATTCATTTTGTTTTGGGTTGGCGGATGGGAATGTACAACTCAAGAAATAAAATTAAACTGAACAGATTCAGGCAATCTGTGAGATGGTACAAGACATCGTTGTTATTCATACTAAACATTCTATTTCATTATCTTTAAGTCATTTATTTGTCCTCGACAACTGCAGCTCTAGTCTCCCCATAGTGAAGGAACAAGTAACTATCGTATTACCCCACCCCGCCAAGCAAGTAGGCTTGGACTAACATCACATCATCTTCCTATAAATAACTTCAATAATATGGACCGTGACTATGTGCAACAAACCTATAGGCTTTCTCCAGAATATTACCTCAGGGGATTAATAATCCAGTACGTATTACCCAAGAAAGCAAGGCAGAGTGGTTTATTTCCATGAGTGGCCGTGTAGGTCCTCCCCCTCTCAGGATGCAACGCACTGCAGCAGACTAACTCCTTTATATCTGTTTGCTGATATACAGATACAATGGCAGAATGAACATATGCTTGTTAGATTATGCTTCACTTGAAAAGCAAACTCATTCATGTCTATGGATCATTATTAGTAATAATGTAAAGTAAAAGGACACAAGTGCAACTAATGTGACATTTTTATTGTGGCAACGTTTCGCTCTCCAGGAGCTTTGTCAAGCCTGACAAGCTTGACAAAGCTCCTGGAGAGCGAAACGTTGCCACAATAAAAATGTCACATTAGTTGCACTTGTGTCCTTTTACTTTACATACTGTCGGTAATTCTACCAACATTATTGCAATTAGTAATAATAATGAAAAATCATACCACGGGTGGAGTTCGAACCCGCGGTCAGTCTCTCAAAACTCCAGACCGCGGGTTCAAACCCCACCCGTATCATTACGATTTCGTGAGTCATAATAATAATGAAGTTAAGTCTACAAAGGGTATTTGGTAAGTATATGTCAGGGATGTGCCAAAGTATCGGCATCGGTGGTATCTGCTGATTTAGATGGTATCAGTATCAGCTTAACATTAGGTATTGATGAGTATAGGCTAATTTTCACTGTATTGGTATCAGTGAATTTTTGCTGATACCAATACAGTGAAAATTAGCCTATACTCATCAACTTGTACTCGTTGGAACGCAGGAGGGAGAGATATATCATAATCTACACTTGGAAAATCCTGGAAGGAATGGTCCCAAATCTGCACACAGAAATCACTCCCTACGAAAGTAAAAGACTGGGCAGGCGATGCAAAATGCCCCAATAAAAAGTAGGGGCGCCATTGGTACACTAAGAGAAAACACCATAAGTGTCCGGGGCCCAAAACTGTTCAACAGCCTCCCATCAAGCATTAGGGGAATTGCCAATAAACCCCTGGCTGCCTTCAAGAGAGAGCTGGACAGATACCTAAAGTCAGTGCCGGATCAGCCGGGCTGTGGCTCGTACGTTGGACTGCGTGCGGCCAGCAGTAACAGCCTAGTTGATCAGGCCCTGATCCATCGGGAGGCCTGGTCATGGACCGGGCCGCGGGGGCGTTGATCCCCGGAATAACCTCCAGGTAATCAATACCTAATATTAAGCTGATACTGATACCATCTAAATCAGCAGATACCACCGATGCCGATACTTTGGCACATCCCTGACATATACTTACCAAATATATATATTATATATATATATATATATATATATATATATATATATATATATATATATATATATATATATATATATATATATATATGTCGTGCCGAATAGGCAGAACTTGCGATCTTGGCTTAAATAGCAACGCTCATCTTGCCATATAGGACAAGTGAAAATTTGTGTATGCAATAATTTCGCCAAAATCATTCTGAACCTAAAGAAAAAAAATATATTTCACTGTGTTTGTTTAGTATAAAAATATTGTAAACAAATCTAAAATATATTTAGTTGCGTTAGGCTAAAATAAATTGTTCTTGTTATAATAAGGTTAGGTAAGTTTTCTAAGATTCTTTTGGAGCAAAATTAAATTTTTTTACATTAACATCAATGAAAAAAATATATCTTTAAACGTATAAGAGAAAATTTTAGAAAGGACTTAATTTTAAATGAGTTCTTGCTAATTGACCAGTTTTACATATTCGGCACGACATATATTATATATTATATATATATATATATATATATATATATATATATATATATATATATATATATATATATATATATATATATATTAGTTGGGAAAGTAGGTGAGGCATCATGAGGCGCGAACATGTCAGGTTTAAATTATATATTATTATAATCAAAAAGAAGCGCTAAACCACAAAGGCTATACAGCGCTGCGTCAGGTTTAAAAAACATGAAAAAAAAAAAAACTTGGTCTTGAAGAGAAATGTCTTCTCAGTACAGGTTTCTTTTGAACTCTCCGGTTTTAGAATCTCTTTCCCTTATCTGTTTATTAGTAATGATCAGAAGCACCGAGTTTTAGGAGACTTGCCCACGCGTCTCTCCCTAACCATGACTACACCCGGGCCTTCTCGGTTGACAATGCTCTACCGCTGAACTCCCCTCAAGAGAGGTTCCTTGACGCTGGTGAGGGGCTCTTGATCTACAGAATTGGATCTGTGCTCCGGTTCCCTGATTATTATTATTATAATCAAAAAGAAGCGCTAAGCCACAAGGACTATACAGCTCCGGTTCCCTGAATTGAGCCTGAATACCTTCCATCCCCCCCATGCGCTGTATAATCCTACGGGTTTAGCGCTCCCCCATGATTATTATTATAATAATCTACCGCTGAACTGCAAGATACCTGGGTATATACAACAATTACTCGTTAGGCAGTTGTGTATCAAATGTACAAGTAAAACATATATTCGAAGTGAGTACTCGATATTGTGTCAATCCTTGAATGTCGACCGAAATCTGATTATTATTATAATCAAAAGGAAGCGCTAAGCCACAAGGGCTATACAGCGCTGACCGAAATCTGAACTACTTGGAGAATGGGCCAGAGAAAATGGTTTTGTCTTTAATCAGATATGCATATCTGTAATTAATACAAGGTGGTGGTACTTGAGAAGGATGAAGATTTGTGGTTAACCTTTTACACTGATCACCAATCACTGCTTCCAAATGACACTAACTATACAAAGTATCAAGCACTTACTGTGAACCTGCGCCTCTGAACGCCGTTGCACACGCCGTTGGCAGCCATGGTGCAGCATATGTGGACAGAGTGTGGTTTATCCGGCAGAAATGATGTAGTGCAGCTCTATGGTCAACTGCAGAGCTGTGGCTAACAAACTTCACATACACGTGAGCACTTGGGTCACTATCCACCTTACTACCGTCGTCTACCATCTAAGTGAACGTCTTTACTCAGTCTTGACGACTGCCATGCTTACTACATGTATACATCTAGTTAACCAGAAATCCTGCTCATAAATTGTGTGGGAAATCGGAAAAATAGTCCAAGTTGCAGGTGGCTCAGAGCGCAGGTGGACATGTGAGCCTGGGTGAGATGCTCACTGCAGGGCCACCTTCATGCTGGAATACGCTCAATACCGGGCTCCAACATAAACATCCCGCACATACATTTTCCCAGAATTATAGCCAATGATTATTTACGTCGAATGGAAACACACATTTATCGGTATTGTTACTTAATACTTGACGCAAGACTATAACTCAGTGCCTACGGCCGGCATTAAGCTACGAAACACTTGCACTTAAAATGAACGAAAACCAATGAAAAATGTATCTGTTTCCTTCTAGCACCAGAGCGTCTTTAATTATCATATACGATCACTTTAAACGAAGCATGCATATCCTAGACCACACATTTCACAAGAGGTTAATCACATAGCATAAACCATCTACGTATTAAACATCCAGCACTATAATAAATCGACAGGGGCGCCGCACTATGCATATAAACATGGAAGCGATGAAAGTGAAAATGGTGTTGTAGGCATCCTAGTTGCTCCCTGCCAGACCTGCCTTCTCAGCCTCCTCCTCCATACTCACTGGTTATCAGTGCTCACATCGCAATGATATTTTATCACTGCTACGCGAATTTCCGTCGGGAAATTCGATGTAATTTTCTGATTTTGGGGGAAATTTTTACCCAGAACTGAATACGGGAACGTTTATCCTGCTAGCAATCTGAATCTGGATTATCGTAATTCTAGTTATCAGTGATAACCAGAATTAAACACCAAATAATTAATAATTATTATTCAGATTAATCATGTTTTTACAAAGAATGCTACACATTTATGAAATGGTTTCAATAAACACTTAATCACAAGGATATATACATACACCGAGAGATATATATCTCAGTGTATACATGCTGAAAGATTAATTCCTATTTTAGGGATTAGGGTATTCTTGACTGGTGGGTGAACAGATTACCTGCAGCCTCAATGACCCTTGTGTAGTTACCATTCAACCAACCCCTTAAATGGTATGGACATACTGTACATTAAACGTAAATTATACATTTAAATAAATGTTACATGTTAAGGCACATGTGTATAACGGCTTTACATTCAACAAATAATGCAAATACAAAGCTTAAAATTGTAAGACAGCAATTGATTGTAGGTATGTATATGTTATACAGTACTGTGTCAAGTCAATACTACAATACTGACTCCTACTGGTGCAGCATTATGTTAAAATTACAAAAAACGCACTATCCACCTATAGGCTTATGTCTTGCACTACCGTCTACAAGATGGATGTGGAATGATCAATAAACTAGTCACCACTGTCCACAAAACGGATTATTTCCAACTATGATGCAAAGTATGAAGATAGTTCTACTGACAAAGTTTGCATTTGGTCAGCCTGCCATCAGCGAGCGGTACAAATTGCCAGAGATCTTTTTCCTTGATATTATGATGGATTCGATCTCACTGTCAAAATCAACAAAGTTCTGTTGAAGCTCGTGGTACATTACCAAACTGCATAAAGACAATGAAAAAGAATATTCGATTTTTTTTGAGGGCACATACTTTCGTTATCTCATCAGTTCTGTCATGCAATCCAAGGTCAATATCAGACAGAACTCGTGCATCATGATCTCTCTACGTCCATCATATGTTAAATATGCAATGGTATGAAATTGTAAAAGCGTCTTAAGGAGTTCAGTTATAATAAACTTGCTTATAAGTAAGATGTCAACATTTAAGTAGACGTTTGAGTGCAAGTCGCATAACAAGCAACTTGATAACTTCACAAGAAGGAAGTCTAGTTATTTTTCCTAAACCCGTTTGAGAAAAGCTAATAATAATACAGTGTTGGGACTGATCTCAGCTCGTGGGATTTAAGTGGTTGACAACAAACTTGTTTTCAACTCGTATGAGATGTTCACCAATATTATGTATTGCAAACAAACCATTTTTTTTTCCAGGGGAGGGGAGAAGAATCTCTAGCTTCATCAGTAACTTATAGGTGTAAACATTATTAGTATCATTAATGATGATTTTGTTATGATCCATGAATATGTACTAGACAGAACTATGGTTGGGCTTGTTTCTACGTAAAATCTAAGAGCTGGATTACGTTCTCGGTGTTGGAATATTTTAAACGATATTTTCACTTAACGTTTCCTAACATCAGTTAATGTTTCAGTACTTACCTCGAAATTTGGTCATCTCTAAATCTAGAAGCAAAAAATTTTTTTTTGAAAGGTAATGCACAGTTAGACACAACGTTTTAACGGACCGAAACGTCGTCCATTTCTCACTTTCACTTTATGAAATGTTTCAACCACGGTATTGTTAACTTTATTCTACAGATTAATTAATATAGTAGTGTGAAGGAATACATCGATTCTAATTATTGCCTCTCTGTTCACCGCAGACAAAATTAAGGTTCTGATCCTACGAAGAGTAAATAACTCTGGTGCTTATAAGCTAAATAATGAAGATCTTAGTCAAAGTGAATGCGAAAAAGATCTAGGAGTTCTGGTTAGCACAAATTTAAAACCAAGATAACAGCAGTGCATGAGTGTTCGCAATAAAGCTAATAGATTTCTTGACTTCATATCAAGAGGTATAAATAATAGAAGTCCTAAGGTTATACTTTTCTATTTTCAACTACATATTTTTGGTTAAACCTCATTCAGATTATGCTGAAAACAGGCTGAAAGCACTGAGCTTGCACTCTTAGGAAAGGCGAAGAAATAGGGGAAGACGTGATTGAAGTGTATGAATGGAAAACAGGAATCAATGCAAGGGATATAAATAGCGTATTGAAAATATCTAACCATGACAGAACTCAAAGCACCTGATTTAAGTAGGAGAAATTTTGATTAAGAAATGATACTGGGAAGTACTGGTTTGGCAGTGTAGTTGTGGAGGAAGCAAACAAACTTCCAGGTTATTGTAAACATTCGTTGAACATAAATGAGTGTGGGTAGGTTTGAAATGGACCTGCCTAGCATGGCCCAATAGGCCTGCTTCACTATTCCTTCGTTCTTATGTTTCCCATGGCTCTGTATAACCCCTACGGGATTAGCGCTCCTTCCACGAAATGTATAAAAATAAATATTTTAAATAAATGGCGTGTTTGCCCGCCAGCATGGAAAATCAGCCGATCGATCACGTGAATGGAAACTCTACATCTAGGCTATATAGTGAGTATAACCTAGATACATCCCTCACTAGGAGCCAGACCTCCTCTGGGGAGGATAGTATATCTTTAGATATTTAAGATAGTATATACACTAAGGTCATTGATAACGACTGCGCACTAGCTTTACTCCATCATAATGGCACTGAAAGATTCTACCTTTTTTTTCAGAGACCTAAAAAAAAATAGACTTTGGCTGTTCCTTAATCACAAAAAATACCAAAATATTTAACATGGAGAAAAAAAAAAACTCGGTATCTCGAGTTAATGATAAAATAAGATAAATCAATCTCATGCTATATCTTTTTTTGGACACAGAAATAATTGACTTAATATTTTACCCTTTCTTAATCTGGCCAGAAGGGTTGACATCTGAAGAGAAGTGGCTGGGAAGTGTTTTTACGTGCGCCGAGACTATGCAGTCCACAACACAACAAAAAAACAGCACCATCACTACACAATTCCAGAAACTCCACTATCCAATATTTTTTTTTTTTTTTGCTAAAAGTTCAAGTAAGAGCCAATGCTAGTTGTTATAGCGTCAATTCCTTGCCACAAAAGCATGCAAGAACATAGAAAAATGTAATACCTACTCACAAACATGCCACATTACATGTGTTTATGAAATTCCTTAGAAAAATTGCAGCTATGTATGCATAGGACAAACAGACATGTGTTCACTAATTACATGTACAAAACATTATCCAACATATCAAGAACAATAACCATAATATCAACTGTGAAGTACCTTCCATTACACATAAAAAAAAATAGCATAAGTGTAAACTCCTCGAGTCAGCTATGATTGCTTCACATCCCCATTTTAACATTTCACAAGGCCAGTGGAAACCTGATGCTATAACTACCTTGAACTTGAAGTCAAATTTTTCCTGCACTTGTTTAAACAGGAAAGAAAATATTGCAAGAGTGGGAAGTATTAGGAAATAGAGAGAATTAAGATAACTGTAAGTAGGAGTTTGTAATATTTGCAACAGACAGAGAAAATACAGATAACTGTAAGTAGGAGTTTGTAAGATTTACCTGACATCTGATATGTTCATGAGACAGAAAGAAAATACCAGCAATCTTGTCAGGAGTGCAAAGCGCTTGGCAGGCTTACTTTCACTCATATGGCGAACCTACCTTCACACTTATCTCCACCATCCCAGAACTGAACCTTGGTCTTTAGAGTTTGAGCAGACAGTGCTACCACTGAGCAACGAGCTACTTGACTTAAATACTCAATTGGCTATACAGACCAATAACTGACATAAATATGGTCAATTAATCTTCTGAGCTTGACACACTATCACTAAACTAGTAATGTTGAATAAAACAAATCACTTCCAAGTTCCTATGAGGACAACCTTGAAACGACATCAGTTTTTTGAAGCTGACTTACAACTGCAAGGTCCCAGGCTTGAAACCAAAGCCTGTGAAAGATATGGCCCATTTTCGTTACAACGCTTCTGCACCTGCTCACCTAAAAACAGAAATAGGCATTTACGTGTTGATAATACAGTGGGTCGTAGTCAGGAAAAAAATTACCATGGTAATACGATAAAAACTCCAGTCTTGCTGAAAGTCATATCCTAGGCAAATATTCATGCTGTGCAGTGTATCTAATGATATTCATTAAAATAAATCTGATTTGATTTGTTGTGAAATTCGATTATAAAATACCGTGTTTGGTAAATTCAATATGAACTGAACAGAAGATAAACTGATACCTCACGATAATTAAAACCAAGAAAAGAATAATTTAACAAAAAAATAACTTGACAATATTAGTGAACCAGCGAGAACCGGTCTGGATATATCCCTGGGGGAGGATGTGGGTGTAAGATACGCAGGCTCCTCACGTCCTCGCATTCCTGTAAGGAGCAGGCGTAGGACGCCATCATAATCCCGTACAGCCCAAGTCGTAGCCT
>NC_091312.1:24674268-24679268 GCF_038502225.1 Cherax quadricarinatus
TTGCTTATGTACTTTAATAATTCTTCAGATATAATTCCAAACAAGTAACTGTTTGAAAAAGTGGCAGCACACAGTAGTCAGTCTCCCAGTTTAAATCTGTATCAGACATGTTTCACACGAAGATAGATTGAGAGTCCGGAGCTTGCACTCTCTTTAAAGGAGCTGAATGAGAAGAGACATGATTGAGGTAAAGAAATGGAAGACAGTTATGAATAATGAAGATATAAGTAAGGTACCAAGAATATCTAAATAAGATGGAACGTGAAACAATGAATTCAAGTTGAACAAATTCAAAATCAAAAGATGGGAAAAGTCTGATTAGGTAACAGAACTGCTGATGAGAGGAACTAATTTCAATTTAAATAGCATCACTGAAGCTAATACTTTGTAGCTCTAGATTGGAACACTTACATGAGTGGGAATGGCTGGATGTAAAACTTGCTTACATGAGCCAAAATTTCTTATGTTCTATCGTTCCTCGCCTCAGCCTCTCGAACAGTATGTCTCTTCCTACCCCGTCAATTTCCCATAGAATTTTTTTGTATGCATAATGACCATGTCCCACCATTTTCTCCTTCAGGGTGGCCAATCTTTAATTAAAATTGAAACTAAAGTAATTACTCAGGATAGTCTATGCAGTACACTGATATATATATATATATATATATATATATATATATATATATATATATATATATATATATATATATATATATAGTAGGTTGGTAGACAGTAACCACCCAGGGAGGTACTACCGTCCTGCCAAGTGAGTGTAAAACGAAAGCCTGTAATTGTTTTACATGATGGTAGGATTGCTGGTGTCTTTTGTCTGTCTCATAAATATGCAAGATTACAGGCATGTCTTCCTGCTTCTACTTACACTTAGGTCACACTACACATACAAGTACACGTTTATTTATACACACTCATCTGAGTTTTCTTTGATTTTATCTTAATAGTTCTTGGTCTTATTACTTTTCCTTTTATATCCATGGGGAAGTGGAATAAGAATCTTTCCTCCGTAAGCCATGCGTGTTGTAAAAGTCAACTAAAATGCCGGGAACAATGGGCTAGTAACCCCTTTTCCTGTAAAGATTACTAAAAAGAATAAGAAGAAAATTGTCAAAGTGGGAAGTCTGAATGTGCGTGGATGTTGTGCAAATGATAAGAAAGAGATGATTGTGGATGTTATGAATGAGAAGAAGCTGGATGTCCTGGCTTTAAGTGAAACAAAGCTGAAGGGGGTAGGAGAGTTTCAATGGAGAGGAATAAATGGGATTAGGTCAGGGGTTTCAAATAGAGTTAGAGCTAAAGAAGGAGTAGCAATAATGTTGAAGGATAAGCTATGGCAGGAAAAGAGGGACTACAAATGTATAAATTCAAGGATTATCTGGAGTAAAATAAAGATTGGATGTGAAAAGTGGGTTATAATAAGCGTGTATGCACCTGGAGAAGAGAGAAGTGTAGAGGAGAGAGAGAGAGATTCTGGGAAATGTTGAGTGAATGCGTGGGGAGTTTTGAATCAAGTGTGAGAGTAATGGTGGTTGGGGATTTCAATGCTAGAGTGGGTAAAAATGTTATGGAGGGAGTAGTAGGTAAATTTCGGGTCCCAGGGGTAAACGTAAATGGGGAGCCTTTAATTGAGCTATGTGTAGAAAGAAATTTGGTAATAAGTAATACATATTTTATGAAAAAGAGGATAAATAAATATACAAGGTATGATGTAGCACGTAATGAAAGTGGTTTGTTAGATTATGTATTGGTGGATAAAAGGTTGATGGGTAAGCTCCAGGATGTACATGTTTATAGAGGGGCAACTGATATATCGGATCATTATTTAGTTGTAGCTACAGTTAGAGTAAGAGGTAGATGGGAAAAGAGGAAGGTGGCAACAACAAGTAAGAGGGAGGTGAAAGTGTATAAACTAAGGGAGGAGGAAGTTCGGGCGAGATATAAGCGACTATTGGCAAAAAGGTGGGCTAGTGCAAAGATGAGTAGTGGGGGGGTTGAAGAGGGTTGGAATAGTTTTAAAAATGCAGTATTAGAATGTGGGGCAGAAGTTTGTGGTCATAGGAGGGTGGGGGCAGGAGGAAAGAGGAGTGATTGGTGGAATCAAGAAGTAAAGGGTTTGATAAAAGAGAAAAAGGTAGCTTACGAGAGGTTTTTACAAAGCAGAAGTGTTATAAGAAGAGCAGAGTATATGGAGAGTAAAAGAAAGGTGAAGAGAGTGGTGAGAGAGTGCAAAAGGAGAGCAGATGAAAGAGTGGGAGAGGCACTGTCAAGAAATTTTAATGAAAATAAGAAAAAATTTTGGAGTTAAACAAGTTAAGAAAGCCTAGGGAAAGTATGGATTTGTCAGTTAAAAACAGAGTAGGGGAGTTAGTAGATGGGGAGAGGGAGGTATTAGGTAGATGGCGAGAATATTTTGAGGAACTTTTAAATGTTGAGGAAGAAAGGGAGGCGGTAATTTCATGCACTGGCCAGGGAGGTATACCATCTTTTAGGAGTGAAGAAGAGCAGAATGTAAGTGTGGTGGAGGTACGTGAGACATTACGTAGAATGAAAGGGGGTAAAGCAGCTGGAACTGATGGGATCATGACAGAAATGTTAAAAGCAGGGGGGATATAGTGTTGGAATGGTTGGTACTTTTGTTTAATAAATGTATGAAAGAGGGGAAGGTACCTAGGGATTGGCGGAGAGCATGTATAGTCCCTTTATATAAAGGGAAAGGGGACAAAAGAGATTGTAAAAATTATAGAGGAATAAGTTTACTGAGTATACAAGGAAAAGTATACGGTAGGGTTATAATTGAAAGAATTAGAGGTAAGACAGACTGTAGAATTGCGGATGAGCAAGGAGGCTTCAGAGTGGGTAGGGGATGTGTAGATCAAGTGTTTACATTGAAGCATATATGTGAACAGTATTTAGATAAAGGTAGGGAAGTTTTTATTGCATTTATGGATTTAAAAAAGGCATATGATAGAGTGGACAGAGGAGCAATGTGGCAGGTGTTGCAAGTATATGGAATAGGTGGTAAGTTACTAAATACTGTAAAGAGTTTTTATGAGGATAGTGAGGCTCAGGTTAGGGTATGTAGAAGAGAGGGAGAATACTTCGCGGTAAAAGTAGGTCTTAGACAGGGATGTGTAATGTCACCATGGTTGTTTAATATATTTATAGATGGGGTTGTAAAAGAAGTAAATGCTAGGGTGTTCGGGAGAGGGGTGGGATTAAATTATGGGGAATCAAATTCAAAATGGGAATTGACACAGTTACTTTTTGCTGATGATACTGTGCTTATGGGAGATTCTAAAGAAAAATTGCAAAGGTTAGTGGATGAGTTTGAGAATGTGTGTAAAGGTAGAAAGTTGAAAGTGAACATAGAAAAGAGTAAGGTGATGAGGGTATCAAATGATTTAGATAAAGAAAAAATGGATATCAAATTGGGGAGGAGGAGTATGGAAGAAGTGAATGTTTTCAGATACTTGGGAGTTGAAGTGTCGGTGGATGGATTTATGAACGATGAGGTTAATCATAGAATTGATGAGGGAAAAAAGGTGAGTGGTGCATTGAGGTATATGTGGAGTCAAAAAACGTTATCTATGGAGGCAAAGAAGGGAATGTATGAAGGTATAGTAGTACCAACACTCTTATATGGATGTGAAGCTTGGGTGGTAAATGCAGCAGCGAGGAGACGGTTGGAGGCAGTGGAGATGTCCTGTCTAAGGGCAATGTGTGGTGTAAATATTATGCAGAAAATTCGGAGTGTGGAAATTAGGAGAAGGTGTGGAGTTAATAAAAGCATTAGTCAGAGGGCAGAAGAGGGGTTGTTGAGGTGGTTTGGTCATTTAGAGAGAATGGATCAAAGTAGAATGACATGGAAAGCATATAAATCTATAGGAGAAGGAAAGAGGGGTAGGGTTCGTCCTCGAAAGGGTTGGAAAGAGGGGGTAAAGGAGGTTTTGTGGGCGAGGGGCTTGGACTTCCAGCAAGCGTGCATGAGCGTGTTAGATAGGAGTGAATGGAGACGAATGATACTTGGGACCTGATGATCTGTTGGAGTGTGAGCAGGGTAATATTTAGTGAAGGGATTCAGGGAAACCGGTTATTTTCATATAGTCGGACTTGAGTCCTGGAAATGGGAAGTACAATGCCTGCACTTTAAAGGAGGGGTTTGGTATATTGGCAGTTTGGAGGGATATGTTGTGTATCTTTATACGTATATGCTTCTAAGGTGTTGTATTCTGAGCACCTCTGCAAAAGCAGTGATAATGTGTTAGTGTGGTGAAAGTGTTGAATGATGATGAAAGTATTTTCTTTTTGGGGATTTTCTTTCTTTTTTTGGGTCACCCTGCCTCGGTGGGAGACGACCGACTTGTTGAATATATATATATATATATATATATATATATATATATATATATATATATATATATATATATATATATATATATATATATATATATATATATATGTCAGCACAGTTGCTGATCCCTGTGTTATATAGCATAGCATATTAGTATCATCCATGTGCTTTAGATAGGAGATCCCTTGTAGGCCTGTGACTTTGTGTGACGTCACGGGATGCGCGTGTGTAGGCTCGTACCTCTGCCTCCCCCTCACTCAGTCGGCGTAGACATCCAGGCTAGGACAGGCAGAGGCTGGGCTCCATTTCCTTCGTTCTCCCTTGCTCATATTGCGTGTTAAAGCGTTAATTTTTTCAACCGGGGGAGTCATCCACTCCACCGAGTTTGTTCATTCCTCCAGTAAGAAAGAACCGATCCCTTGTGTTCTGGTGTGATTCGATTCCTGCTCCAGGAAGATCTTATTCTTACTGTGAAGCCACCAGCACCCATTAGTGACTTTGTAATGAGCTAAGAATTACTGTATCGAATAGTCGAGTTGAGTACTCCTAGCAGAAGAATTAGTAATTCCACAGTCACTAGTGATTGTAGCTGTATCTTTTGTAGATACTCGTTCAGATTGTCCATGTAGCTGTA
>NC_091312.1:24684268-24701768 GCF_038502225.1 Cherax quadricarinatus
TACACATCCGTGTCTAAAACCTACTTTTACCGTGAAGTAGTCTCCCTCTCTTCTACACACCCTAACCTGAGCCTCACTATCCTCATAAAAACTCTTTACAGCATTTAATAACTTACCACCTATTCCATATACTTGCAACATTTGCCACATTGCTCCTCTATCCACTCTATCATATGTCTTTTCTAAATCCATAAATGCAATAAAAACTTCCCTACCTTTATCTAAATACTGTTCACATATATGCTTCAATGTAAACACTTGATCTACACATCCCCTACCCACTCTGAAACCTCCTTGCTCATCCGCAATCCTACATTCTGTCTTACCTCTAATTCTTTCAATTATAACCCTACCGTACACTTTTCCTGGTATACTCAGTAAACTTATTCCTCTATAATTTTTAGTCTCTTTTGTCCCCTTTCCCTTTATATAAAGGGACTATACATGCTCTCCGCCAATCCCTAGGTACCTTCCCCTCTTTCATACATTTATTAAACGAAAGTACCAACCTCTCCAACACTTAACTTGTTTAACTCACTCCAAAATTTTTTCTTATTTTCATTAAAATTTCTTGACAGTGCCTCTCCCACTCTATCATCTGCTCTCCTTTTGCAATCTCTCACCACTCTCTTTACCTTTCTTTTACTCTCTATATACTCTGCTCTTCTTATAACACTTCTGCTTTGTAAAAACCTCTCATAAGCTACCTTTTTCTCTTTTATCACACCCTTTACTTCATCATTCCACCAATCACTCCTCTTTCCTCCTGCCCCCACCCTCCTATAACCACAAACTTTTGCCCCACATTCTAATACTGCATTTTTAAAACTATTCCAGCCCTCTTCAACCCCCCACCCCCCACTACTCATCTTTGCACTAGCCCACCTTTCTGCCAATAGTCGCTTATATATATATATATATATATATATATATATATATATATATATATATATATATATATATATATATATATATATATATATATATATATATATATATATATAGTTTATACACTTTCACCTCCCTCTTACTTGTTGTTGCCACCTTCCTCATTTCCCATCTACCTCTTACTCTAACTGTAGCTACAACTAAATAATGATCCGATATATCAGTTGCCCCTCTATAAACATGTACATCCTGGAGCCTACCCATCAACCTTTTATCCACCAATACATAATCTAATAAACTACTTTCATTACGTGCTACATCATACCTTGTATATTTATTTATCCTCTTTTTCATAAAATATGTATTACTTATTACCAAATCTCTTTCTACACATAGCTCAATTAAAGGCTCCCCATTTACATTTACCCCTGGCACCCCAAATTTACCTACTACTCCCTACATAACATTTTTACCCACTTTAGCATTGAAATCCCCAACCACCATTACTCTCACACTTGATTCAAAACTCCCCACGCATTCACTCAACATTTCCCAAAATCTCTCTCTCTCCTCTACAGTTCTCTCTTCTCCAGGTGCATACACGCTTATTATAACCCACTTTTCGCATCCAATCTTTATTTTACTCCACATAATCCTTGAATTAATACATTTATAGTCCCTCTTTTCCTGCCATAGCTTATCCTTCAACATTATTGCTACTAATTCTTTAGCTCTAACTTTATTTGAAACCCCTGACCTAATCCCATTTATTCCTCTCCAGTGAAACTCTCCCACCCCCTTCAGCTTTGTTTCACTTAAAGCCAGGACATCCAGCTTCTTCTCATTCATAACATCCACAATCATCTCTTTCTTATCATCTGCACAACATGCACGCACATTCAGACTTCCCACTTTGACAATTTTCTTCTTCTTATTCTTTTTAGTAATCTTTACAGGAAAGGGGGTTACTAGCCCATTGTTCCCGGCATTTTAGTTGACTTTTACAACACGCATGGCTTACGGAGGAAAGATTCTTATTCCACTTCCCCATGGATATAAAAGGAAAAGTAATAAGACCAAGAACTATTAAGATAAAATCAAAGAAAACTCAGATGAGTGTGTATAAATAAATGTGTACATGTATGTGTATATATATAATATATATATATATATATATATATATATATATATATATATATATATATATATATATACATTATATATATAATGTATATATATACATTATATATATAATGTATATATACACATTATATATATATAATGTATATATATATACATATACATATGTATATATATTATATATATATATATATATACATATATATATATATATATATATATATATATATATATATATATATATACATATATATATATATATATATATATATATATATGTATATATATATATATATATATTGGCAGTTTGGAGAGATATATTGTGTATTTTTATACGTATATACTTCTAAACTGTTGTATTCTGGGCACCTCTGCAAAAACAGTGATTATGTGTGAGTGAGGTGAAAGTGTTGAATGATGATGAAAGTATTTTCTTTTAGGGGATTTTCTTTCTCTTTGGGTCCCCCTGCCTCGGTGGGAGATGGCCGACTTGTAGAATATATATATATATATATATATATATATATATATATATATATATATATATATATATATATATATATATATATTTATTATTTTATTATCACACTGGCCGATTCCCACCAAGGCAGGGTGGCCCGAAAAAGAAAAACTTTCACCATCATTCACTCCATCACTGTCTTGCCAGAAGGGTGCTTTACACTACAGTTTTTAAACTGTAATATTAACACCCGTCCTTCAGAGTGCAGGCACTGTACTTCCCATCTCCAGGACTCAAGTCCGGCCTGCCGGTTTCCCTGAACCCCTTCATAAATGTTACTTTGCTCACACTCCAAGAGCACGTCAAGTATTAAAAACAAATTGTCTCCATTCACTCCTATCAAACACGCTCATGCATGCCTGCTGGAAGTCCAAGCCCCTCGCACACAAAACCTCCTTTACCTCCTCCCTCCAACCATTCCTAGGCCGACCCCTACCCCGCTTTCCTTCCACTACAGACTGATACACTCTTGAAGTCATTCTGTTTCACTCCATTCTCTATACATGTCCGAACCACCTCAACAACCCTTCCTCAGCCCTCTGGACAACAGTTTTGGTAATCCCGCACCTCCTCCTAACTTCCAAACTACGAATTCTCTGCATTATATTCACACCACACATTGCCCTCAGACATGACATCTCCACTGCCTCCAGCCTTCTCCTAGCTGCAACATTCATCACCCATGCTTCACACCCATATAAGAGCGTTGGTAAAACTATACTCTCAAACATTCCCCTCTTTGCCTCCAAGGACAAAGTTCTTTGTCTCCACAGATTCCTAAGTGCACCACTCACCCTTTTCCCCTCATCAATTCTATGATTCACCTCATCTTTCATAGACCCATCCGCTGACACGTCCACTCCCAAATATCTGAATACATTCACCTCCTCCATACACTCTCTCCCTCCAATCTGATATCCAATCTTTCATCACCTAATCTTTTTATCCTCATAACCTTACTCTTTCCTGTATTCACTTTTAATTTTCTTCTTTTGCATACCCTACCAAATTCATCCACCAATCTCCGCAACTTCTCTTCAGAATCTCCCAAGAGCACAGTGTCATCAGCAAAGAGCAACTGTGACAACTCCCACTTTATGTGTGATTCTTTATCTTTTAACTCCACGCCTCTTGCCAAGACCCTTGCATTTACTTCTCTTACAACCCCATCTATAAATATATTAAACAACCACGGTGACATCACACATCCTTGTCTAAGGCCTACTTTTACTGGGAAATAATTTCCCTCTTTCCTACATACTCTAACTTGAGCCTCACTATCCTCGTAAAACTCTTCACTGCTTTCAGTAACCTACCTCCTACACCATGCACCTGCAACATCTGCCACATTGCCCCCTATCCACCCTGTCATACGCCTTTTCCAAATCCATAAATGCCACAAAGACCTCTTTAGCCTTATCTAAATACTGTTCATTTATATGTTTCACTGTAAACACCTGGTCCACACACCCCTACCTTTCCTAAAGCCTCCTTGTTCATCTGTTACCCTATTTTCCGTCTTACTCTTTAATTCTTTCAATAATAACTCTACCATACACTTTACCAGGTATACTCAACAGACTTATCCCCCTATAATTTTTGCACTCTCTTTTGTCCCCTTTGCCTTTATACAAAGGAACTATACATGCTCTCTGCCAATCCCTAGGTACCTTACCCTCTTCCATACATTTATTAAATAATTGCACCAACCACTCCAAAACTATATCCCCACCTGCTTTTAACATTTCTATCTTTATCCCATCAATCCCGGCTGCCTTACCCCCTTTCATTTTACCTACTGCCTCACGAACTTCCCCCACACTCACAACTGGCTCTTCCTCACTCCTACAAGATGTTACTCCTCCTTGCCCTATACACGAAATCACAGCTTCCCTAATTTCATCAACATTTAACAATTCCTCAAAATATTCCCTCCATCTTCCCAATACCTCTAACTCTCCATTTAATAACTCTCCTCTCCTATTTTTAACGGACAAATACATTTGTTCTCTAGGCTTCCTTAACTTGTTAATCTCACTCCAAAACTTTTTCTTATTTTCAACATCTCACCCACTCTCTCATTTGCTCTTTTTACATTGGTTCACCACTCTCTTAACCTATATATATATATATATATATATATATATATATATATATATATATATATATATATATATATATATATATATATATATATATATATATATATATATATATATATATATATATGCAATAAGATCACAGTAAACAGGTGATTTCTATAAACTTTACTGTTGAGTTTGAAGAAAATAACTCATTGCCTTTTCTAGATGTTTTAATTATTAAGGGTAATAATGAATTCAAATTTAAAATTTACAGAAAACCTACAAATAACTGTTCCTATGTCCACTATTATTCCTCGCATCAAGATAGAGTCAAACTGTCTGTTTTCTCATCAATGTTTTTGAGAGCTTTACGAATTTGTAGTCCTGAGTTCATAGATGAGGAAATATCCAAAATTTATGAAATAGGTAATGATTTAAAATACCCAAGAAATGTAATTGATAAATCTTTTAAAGTTGCTAGAAACACTTTTTATAATCAAAAAAGGGGCACCCAGCCTTATTCAACTAAAAATACGTTGGTTTTCCCTTACCATGAAAACTTGGTTGATATGCCTTCTCTTCTTAAGACTTTTAATATTAAAGTTGTATTCAAAAATCTTGATACAGTAAAAAAAACTTTTGATAAAGAATTCCCCCCAAAATGCTGATGGATGTGTCTATAAGATTCCTTGTAAAATTTGCGATAAAGTTTATTACGGTCAAACTGGTAAAAATCTCGAACTAAGATTAAAACAACATAAATATAGCATTAGAACTGGACAAGATTCCAGTGCTCTATTTATTCATGTAAGAGATTTTAACCATCCAATTGTTTTTCAAAAAGTTGAGAAAGTAGTATCAAGCAAGTCCATGGTCGACAGGAATATAATTGAATCTTGTTTCATAAAAAGCAGTTTTGACAATAATATGAATATTTCCTTTGGTTTATATAAATTAGATCCATTTATAATTAATAGAATTTGGGAAGAATTTAATAATACACTGGACAAATAAATAGCTTGGGGGTGAGTTGTGCAAAGGACCTATCCAAGTTGGCTCGCCGCGCGTCACGTGTTTAACCGTTGTGGGATCTGATAGTGAGGTGCTGGCCGGACCCCTTATAAAGCTTCCTTGGATGCTTCACTTTCATAGTTCCTTGATAATGTGAGTAGTCACGAAAGCGCTTGGAATTTCTCTATTCTTTCAGTGGTTGTTTTGCATATATATATATATATATATATATATATATATATATATATATATATATATATATATATATATATATATATATATATATATATATATATATATATATATAGTTTATTCTATTCAGTATTTTAAGACTTAAATATCTTTGAAGTTAGTGTCTTAAGTATATTTTGGCCTTAATGGCCCTCGTGCAGTTAATGTTATTAGCCAGGAAAAAAAAAAGCGGCAGTTATTCTACGATATGTGGAGTGTTATTTAAGCAGTCAAAGTTAAAACTTACCTTGCTGCAGAGGCTGTGTGTATTCAGTTGCATTGCACGTTCAAATCCTACAGTATAATTAAAATGAATCTGCCCTTCAGATTACTTCGCCAAAGAAAAGTTGAACCATACATCTGAATACCCTTCCAAAAAGGGGGATAGCATGGCATGTATGAAAAATACATTAAATATACAAGCAACTACATACACGAACTCTCTTTAAGCCAGAGTCGTAGTCATGTGCTCGAAGACAGGCAGTATTGATTGGCCAACATCAACACAAGGTAGGGAAGTGTAAACCTCCGCACGCAACTGTTTCCCATAGATTCCTGGGCTCTGATCATGCTTTCCTGGCTCCTCTTTGTGTTCTACATTACCTGGACCTCATGGTGCTCCTGGTCCTCCTCCATAACTACAAAAAACTACGAGCTTGAGCACAGCGTCACGTCCACCTTGTGCACAACATCGTGGAAAGAAATGAACTGCTGGGCATGATAAGGTCCCAAGCGTTATCAGCTGATTCACGTGTCGCAATAAGTTTAAGCGACGGAATCATATTTTAGTGACATTATTAGGACTATATTTAGCATAATGCTTTCATATTTAAATTAGACATTACTACCTAATTCTAAATACGACGAAATATACAACCGTGTTCATGTTATTCATATTGTCATTAGTATGCACTATCATGAAAGTATATTGTATAACAATAATGTTTTTATTATTGTTATACTGACAGTTGAACCGACAGTTGCAGATAATCTTTTGCATAGAATTCCCTTAACACTAAAGAAATCATTAATATCTCGATGTTATGATCAGTACCTGACCAGCCGGGCTGTGGTTCATACGTCGGGTTGCGTGCGCCCAACAGTAACAGCCTAGTTGATCAGGCCCTGATCCACCATGAGACCTAGTCACAGACCGAGCCGCGGGGGCGTTAAAACCCGAAACCCTCTCCAGGTATACCAGTTTCATCTTAATTGTAATGGAAAAAAAGCACACTAACGGAATGCGTAAATAGGAATTAAAGGAAAGTCAGTGAATTTACAGTGAGCGATACACAATGTCGGTATATTTACCCTATCGCACGTGGTTAACCAGATATCAAACCAGGTAAAACTAAGCGCCTTCAGTAATTGCTGCAGCACTGAGGAAGCACCAGCACCGAGAAAACACCAGCACCGAGGAAGCACCATCGTATTTTGACGCCTTATTAAGTTTCGTCCCAACGAAGGCTACCTGAGTCACTTTCCAAATAAAGGGGTTGATAGTCACACCTACAGGTAACTTTTCATGTCCTTTTAGAAATTCTACCCGGACAGATCCCAGGCGCTGTATAATCCTCCGGGTTTAGCGCTTCCCCCTTGATTATAATAATAATAATAATAATAATAATACCCGGACAGATTTTCTGTCTGTTCCTTCGGTTTTTATGCCTTAAATCACTCAATGTGGCATTTGGCAGCACGTCTCAGGTATTGTAACAACATCAACGTTTCCCAAATATGTGACCAGTGCCTCGTGGCTCTGTTGACAATGCTCTCGCCTCATACTGAGTGTCCATGGTTCAAACCCCGGCACGGGTGGAAACGTTGGGCATGTTTCTTTACAGCTCCTGTCCCTGTTCACCTACCAACAAGTAGGTACCTGGGTGCTAGTCGACTGGTGTGGGTGGCATCCTGGACCCCAGTGGAAGAGTCAGACAGACCTCGATGACGCATTGACTTTCTGGGTGGCTAAAGTCTCCGGGTAAAAAATCCGAACAAATCCAGCCGTTCTCACTAGTGAGAACGGCTGGATTTGAGAGGGACCTGACCTCCCAAAGTGACCTACGTCTCACCTCCTGGCGCTATATAAGGCTCCATCCTGTCCTTTCAACTTCATATTGTTTCAGACTTCGGAACAATGCTCTTCTCCAGACTGAGGGACTGACCACCTCAAAACTTTAAGGGTGATGGACTGATTACATCGTCTTCAAGTCTCTTCTGCTTCTGTCAACTTTTCTGTACTCGACTGAAGAAGCCTACTGTGTAGGCGAAACATTTCAAAATAAAGATACCTAACTGTTGCATATGTGTCTTACCTAACAATCATTGTTCATCTTTGCCTTTTCACTATTTCCGTTGATATTATGAATATGACACGTGCAACACCTGTATATCTTCATTGCAGGTGTTGCACATATTTTTTCATTAACTTGTCGGTATTTCTTACCATTAATATAATGAATGTTGTTAATATCTTTACCAAATGTTACAAAAGAGGTTTCTTGTTCATCGTCTTGCTTGATATAAACTTTTATTTCCATAACTGTTATTGAAAAAAAATCCACAGTATCTCAATCTTGATAAGTAATACTGCCTAATTTTATAATATTACAGTCCCTTCTTATCCCAGAAACAACCATACCTCCAATTATTTCTAGTTTAAAGGTCAATGTACTATAGCAACAGCCCCTCTTCTCAACTGGCATATGCTGCTACCCCTGTCTTAGATAAACGTATCTTATCCCCTGGCATACATACTGTCAATAAATGTTACTACAATGTCCCTATAGTGCTTGTCCAGTCAGGAATTAACACTAATTGTTCTGGGCAGCCGTTCATTTCCATCACCCCTACGTGGCAAACTGTCACGTATTGACAGGGATCCCTCTCTTAACATTGCTGTACCTGGTAAGCAAATCACCTCTCCTTTCATTTCCCAACATCATTACTAAGCTGAATCAGATAGGGCTATTCTCATTGCTAGTCAATATATTTCCTAATCGGTTAACAATATCCTCCATCTCAGCCCCAGGAAACACCCTTTGCCGTCTCTTCCTATCCTTGATAAAAAGAAACCCTGATAATAAATTCAATATGCAACTCACTAGCTAAAACATTCTTACCTTCACTAATGACCATTGTTGTATCGTTCTCAATTGTTGAACCACACTCAAACAACAAAGGAATTCTGTCTTCACAGCAGTTTCTTGAACCATCTTCAGCATCAGCTTCAAACCTTGTTTGTTTGTTTCCAGTTGATACGGCCGGTCTCCTCTTCTTTGTTCCAGGGATGAACCTTCTCCTTAACGAGCTGTATCTCCTTCCTACCTTCCTCAAGCTCTGCCTTCACCTGAGGGTACAACTGCTCAAAGCTCAGAGAAACAATCCTTAATACTTCAGCACCCAAGCACAGAGAATAAGCTAACAGGTCTTCACTCGATACGTCACAATTCACTAATGTAACAGGTAGCATGGACATGGTAACAGGTACCGTGTAACGGGTAACAGGCATTATTATTATATTCACGGAAAACACTAAACTTACAGTGGTTATACACACCTTGGAAATGGAAGGCAATCAGGTTCGTTTCAAGGAAGGAAGGGATAGGTCCAATTACTTGATCGATATCCCCTCACCTGCATCACCCCACATGCGCTGTATAATCCCACGTGTTTAGCGCTCCCCATAATTATAATAATAATTAGGTGGGAAACGTTAAACCCATAAGGGCCAAAAAGCACATGAGGAATGGGTAACACTTAGATTCGATCCAAGGAAAAGGAAGATACATATACTTCCTTGGATCAAAAGCACCTCACCGGCATAAAGGCACCTCAAGAGGACTGGCATCAAAACACCTCTCTCGAGTGAAAGGTAACAGACAACGGGAACAATACGAGATTATGAGATCAAAATCTATACTGGTTAGCTGTGGAGGGTAGGCTCCCCGATGCCTAAGAGCACAAGGATAGAGGAGCACCACTGCAGTGGGCACGTTTTCCCCAAGCTGTGCAGGTCCCACTCAGTCATTCCCAATCATATATTTAGCCTCCCTTTCCTTGGACCGATTCTGCATTCTTCCCATTTCCCAGGTGCTTCATGACTCCTACTCATTTAATACTTATTTTCTATTAGAATAAGACAATTTTGAACAGTATCAACCTTCAAAAGCTGATGCATCTTATGAAATGAATGACACGTTCTGGGTTTAGGCAGTGTAAGTTCTGGATTCTGTGCAATGACGAAAATGCATCTTTTGGTTGTCTTCAAACATTTAGTGCTGATGTGTTTTCTCCTCCAAGGAAGCTCTCCTTTGATTTTAGTTTGTGTAGTTTTAATGTGCCCATTTTAGTAAATTATAATAAAAAAAAGCGCTAAACCACAAGGGCTAATCAGTCCATTTTAGTAAAAAGAAATATTTCTATGAAATAACTGGAGTGTTTGACTTTATTAGGTTATCCTTGGTTAAATCTACATAAAGTACTTCTTATATACCCATAACAACTGTTACCTGAAGAAGGTACCGAAGTTTTAGAAAGGTCTGAAGAATGGTCTAATGATGTGGCAGGGTCTTGAGTGGGCGCCGAAGGAGGAAGGGATCCAGGAGGAGGAATTTCATGGATGTGGGTCTCCATGGTTCAAAAAACAATAAGGGGGAGTATATGGAAGAATAGCTCCCAGAAGGAAAGTAAGGGATCGTATATCCCCCTCCACACCCAAGAGGGCCCTCAGTGCAGCTGGTAGTGCAGATGCGACTTGGAACCCTTCACGCTGGTAAACAGGCAATCCAGGATAGCAACTGTCACATTCACTGAGCTACCTCAGCAGACAAGAGAGAGGGCAGTTGGAAGCCCGCTGCAAGGCATACGACCTTTGACCACCACTTCTCAGAACTGACAGACAGCTTCCAAAGATACACTCGTCACCCGAAGTTCAAAGACTCCGAAGTGTGGATTGGAACGTGGGTGTGAAACATGGGTTTTAAATGTTGCAGTGAGGAGGCTGCAAGCAGTGGAGATGTAATGTTTGAGGGTAATGCATGGTGTGAATATTATGCAGAGAATTTGTAGTTTGGTGATTAGAAAGAGGTGATGGGTCACAAAGTATTATCCAGAGGGATAATACTTTTAGAGGGCATATAAATCTGTAGTAGTGAGGAGTGGTAGGAGTCAGCCTTTGAAAGGTTGGAGGGAGGGGACAAAAGGTTTTGAATGAGAGGGGCTTGGACATCCATCAAGCATGTGTAAATGTGTTAGGAGTGAATGGAGGCAAGTGGTTTTTATGACAATGTGCTGCTGGAGTTTGAGCAAGGTAACACTTATGAAGGGATTCAGGGAAACCAATTTGCTAGACTTAGAGTCCTAGAGGTAAGTACAGTGCCTGCACTCTGAAAGACGGGTGGAGATATTGCAGTTGGAGGGGCATCTGAGCTGTAATGTCAGTGTTCATCTGACAAGATACTGATAAGAGCGAGTAATGATGACTGTTTCTTCTTTTTATTGAGGATCACCTTACCTCGGTGAAAGATGGCCAGTTTCTGTTTCTTCTATACTAAAAACAAAAGTTCACAGTACACGAATGTGTACTTGATATGAAATAAACAAAATACAGTAGATAAACTTTGTCATCATTCTCTGTATGCTTTTCAATGCCTTTATACCTACAGTGGGACTCTGGTTTTCATACTTAATCCGTTCCAGAAGGCTGGTCTAAATTCGAAACATATGAAAACCAAATTAATATTTCCATAAGAAATAATGTAAATACAATTAATCCGTTCCAGACACTCAGAAATATTAACAAAAAATACATTTTTTAAAGAATAACTATAGTTTTACATACAGAAAACAATGAGAAATAAATATAAATGATTAATTTTAATGATAAATGAACATTACATACCTTTATTGAAGACTCATGGCGTATTGAAGAAGGCGAGGAGGGGAGAGGGAGTTGAGATTATTGTTTGAAAAGGTAATCCCCCTCCATAAGGACTTCAAGTATCAAAGTCCTCTCTGGGGTTACTTCCCTTCTTTGTTTTTTACTGGCACTAGACCCCTGTCGCACTAAAAATCTGTCCAGAGAGCTCTGGACAAGCTTGGCAAAATGTACACCACTTTTATATTTTTCTACAATCTCTTTCTTGAATTCTGTGGAAAATTTTTGATTTTCCGAAGCTATAGCACCTAATAGGTGTTTAATGTGTCGATATGAGTCAAAAATGTATTTGACAATAGGAGAGAACCAAGAGTTCCCTTTGCGCATGCATGGATGTGCGGGGGTATAGGTCGACTCGGGCCATGGGGGAGGCGGGAGTGTTTTGAATGTGGCGAGGAGGCTGGGAAATCATGGAACCAGGAAATTGGCATTCACGGCGGCCTAAGGATTAATATAGGCCTCATTTCATAATAGGAAGTGTTGTAACTGTTCCTGGTGAAGAGTGAGGGAACGTGATTTATGGGACCACCGTAAAAAGGTGGTAAAATTAGTGAATAATGGTTTGACCGGGTGTGACTGGTACACGGCCATGGTGTGTGTCCAGGGGAAATACCCGTGTATTAATCCTCGCTCATCGGCCTCAGATCTTAATGGAGTGACCTCTAATGTGTATAATAATTATGAGACGTTAAATCGTCTTGTGAATGGTAATGTAATCAGCGATAATAACATTGAGTTAAGAGAATGCGGGATGTGAAATAGATCGCCCTGCTCCGAGTGAATGCGTGATTCTCGTACCGAGGATAGTGAAGCTTTATGGAAGCACGACTTCTAAACCGGGACAAACCGACAGGTGCCTCGTCCTGCTGGAATAAGAACCGTGTCGGTGTAGCAGGACATCGAAATGAGATGGTGAATGGAGGAAATAAGGAGTATCAATCACCCACAGTTAAGTAACCCTTCTAGTTATAGCAGACTGATACTGGCCAGTTAGGTATGTTGTAATTGGATAGGTTATGAGTGATCCAGCTACATCAAATGACCACCAGAGAATATCTGGTAAGTGGAGAGATTATGTACAAGTGTTTTGCCTTGATGGATATATCCATGTGTAACCTACCCCCCCCCCTTCATTCAGCTACCCTAATATAATCTATACAGTCCACAATTAATTAGTAGCACCATACTTGTGGGTGCTATCCAATCCATACTGGTCTCGGATAGATATGGATAAGATTGTGAGGTCGAAGGAACCACTTGCCGTGACCAGGGGTGGTTAAGTTTTCTCACATGTCTACACGGGGTGACTATGGTAAACAATATGGTTGTCTCCCAATGAGTTTACTTGTAAGCATGTAATGTTGAGGTACATAAAGGTAATCACCCCTAGAAAATTTTCCATAAATTCTATTGCGTTTCTCACCTTTACCACAGGGCTGGCACTAGGAACTTTCTTTGGGCCCATGGTGGCTTATTTCACAGTCTCAATCAATAAACAACCACAAAAATTGTGAAATGTTTCGGATGGATGCTCACTCAACCAGTGACATAGTCAGACTGGGACATGTACGTGGCGGCGTCCCGGGCGGGCGAACACGTCTGATACGTACGATTTCCGGATGGAGGTACAAAATCCAGACCAAAATTTCACCCAAAAAATAGTTCTAAATCCGAATTGTAGGATACACGGACGATATGAAAGCCTGAGTTCCACCGTATTCTGTAATATGCAGACCACAACCTGCTTAAGCCTCATACTTTAATACCATTGAGAGGAAATTCTTTTTACACAAGTGAATGGTTCTTAATAAAAAACTGAAGCCAATTTTCCCTTTCTTAGATCTATGAGCTCCTATTCTTCAGGTATTGTGTGACCTTTCATGTTTAGCACTTCCCTATGAAAACAGTACATATTTTTTTTTTATTAACACATTGGCCATCCCCCACTAAGGTAGGGTGGTCTGAAAAAGAAAAACTTTCACCATCATTCACTCAATCACTGTCTTGCCAGAGGCACACTTACACTACAGTTAAAAAACTGCAACATTAATACCCCTCCTTCAGAGTGCAGGCACTGTACTTCCCATCTCCAGTACTTAAGTCCAGCCTGCTGGCTTCCCTAAATCCCTTCAAAAACATTACTCTTACTCCAACAGCACATCAAGTCCTAAAAACCATTTGTCTCCATTTGCTCCTATCTAACACACTCACGCATACTTGCTGGAAGTCCAAGCCCCTTGCACACAAAACCTCCTTTACCCCCTCCCTCCAACCTTTCCTAGGCCGATCTCTACGCTGCCTTCCCGCCACTACAGATTTAGATTCTCCTGAAGTCATTCTATTTTATTCCGGCCTCTCTAAATATCCAAACCACCTCAACAACTCCTCCTCAGCCCTCTGGATAATAGGTTTGGTAATCCTGCATATCCTCCTAATTTCCAAACTATGAATTCTCTGCATTATAGTCACATTACACATTGCCGTCAGACGTGACATTTCCACTGCCTCCAGCCTTCTCCTTGTTGCAACATTCACCACCCATGTTTCACACCCATATAAGAGCATTGGTATTACTATACTTTCATACATTCCCCTCTTTGCTTCCATGGACAAAGTTCTTTGTCTCCAGACTCCTCAGTGAACCACTCACCTTTTTCCCCTCATCAATTCTATAATTCACCTCATCTTTTATAGACCTATCTGCTGACACGTCCACTCCTAAATATCTGAATACATTCACCTACTCCATACTCTCTCCCTCCAACCTGATATCCAGTCTTTCATTACCTAATTTTTTTTTCCTTATCACCTTACTCTTTCATATATTCACTTTCAATTTTCTTTTACATACTCATCCAAATTCATCCACCAACCTCTGCAACTTCTCTTCAAAATCTCCCAAAAGCACAGTGTCATCAGCAAAGAGCAACTATGACAACTCCCACTTTGTTAAATTCTGTATCTTTTAACCCCAAACCTTTTGCCAACACCCAAGCATTCACTTCTCTTACAACCCCATCTATAAATATGTTGAACAACCATGGTGACATCACACATCCTTGTTTAAGGCCTACTTTTACTGGGAAATAATCTCCCTTTCTCCTACATACACTAACCTGAGCCTCACTATCCTCATAAAAACTTTTCACTGCTTTCAATAACTTACCTCCTATTCCATAAATTTGCAACATTTGCCACACTGCCCCCCCCCCCTATCCACCCTGTCATATGCCTTTTCCAAATAGATAAATGCCACAAAAACCTCATTATTCTTATCTAGATACTGTTCACTTGTATGTTTCACTGTAAACACTTGGTCTACACGCCCTCTACCCTTCCTAAAGCCTCCTTGTTCATCTGCTATCCTACTCTCTGTCTTACTCTGAATTCTTTCAATAACAACTCTCCCATACACTTTACCAGGTATACTCAACAGACTTATTCCCCTATAATTTTTGAATTCTCTTTTGTTCCCTTTGCTTTTATACAAAGGAACTATGCATGCTCTCTGCCAGTCCCTAGGTACCATACCCTCTTGATAAATTAGACACATGTACAACACTTGGGTATCTTTATTGAGGAAACATTTCGCCACACAGTGGCTTCATCAGTCCATACAAAGGAGAACACGTTTCCTCAATAAAGATGTGCCTAATGTATCAATTTGTCGGTTCTTTGAACCATTCATCTACACCATACCCTCTTCCATACATTTAGTAAATAAAAGCACCAACCACTCCAAAGCTATATCCTCACCTGCTTTTAACATTTCTATCTCTATTACATCAATCGCAGCTGCTTTACCCCCTCTCATTCTACCCACTGCCTCACGAACTTCCCCCACACTCACAACTCGCTCTTCCTCACTCCTACAAGATGTTATTCCTCCTTGCCCTATACACGAAATCACAACTTCCGTATCTTCATCTACATTTAACAATTCCTCAAAATATTCCCTCCATCTTCCCAATACCTCTAACTCATCATTTAATAACTCTCCTCTTCTATTTTTAACAATCAAATCTATTTGTTCCCTAGGCTTCCTCAACTTGTTAATTTCACTCCAAAATTTTTTCTTATTTTCAACAAAATTTGTTGATAACATCTCACCTACTCTCTCATTTGCTCTCTTTTTACATTTAGTTAGTTAGTTTAATATGTTTATTATGCACCCCATACCCATCCTGTGGGCGGTAGTCAAAAGATTACAAAGGTACATAATTGGTCTAGGGACTGGACTCCAAAGTTTTGATAGCTGAGCAAGTTACAGAGGTAATGAATTCACAATTTACAAAGGTAATGAACTCACGAATTACAAAGGTAATGAACTCCAGGTAGGTCTAGTCACAATCATGACAAGTTACAAAGGTATTTACAGATTACAGAGGTACGTAATGGGTCCAGGGACTGGGCCCCAAAGTTTTGATGGCTGAACTAGGTACAAGGTAATGAACTCACAAGTTACAAAGGTAATGAATACTGTAAGAATGGTTACTTACGTTTATACATGGCTACAATCATGAACAAATTATATTGTAATGAGCAATTCACACTTCCACACCCGGTCACAACTGTAATGAGTTATTGGTGCAAATATTGATTGAGTCACACACACACACACACACACACACACACACACACACACACACACACACACACACACACACACACACACACACACACACACACACACACACACACACCCCACACACACACACACACACACACACACACACACACACACACACACCCACATATACAAATTCATACACACACACACACACACACACATAAACACATGAATGGGAAAAGAAACTAGAAGAACTTAGTATGAGAATGGAAGAGAGGATAGATATGGAAAGCAGGAAGTGGGAGGTGCATGTCAAAGCAGCAGAAGCTAGGGTACAGAGTTTAGAAGAGGAATTGAAAAATCTGAAACAGCCTAAAGAACTAAAGAACATTTTGGGATTGACAACAGAGACTGCTACCTCAGCCACAAATAAGGGGACTGTAGGGAAAGAAGGGGCACAACTGCATGGAGATGCTCTATCAGAGGAGACTGTAGCAAATGAAAGAGCTAAGCTTTATGTGGAGGCCCTAACAGACAACAACAGAGCCCAAGGAAAGCCGAGAAGGGAAAATGACAGGCCACTGAGCCCAAGTACATTAGCCAGTGAAACTGATGAAAGGAAAGCTGCAGTGGAGGAAACCAAATTAAATGAGGGGATACACAGGGATATGCAGTGGGAGAACGAAAGGGTGAGGTCAGTCTTTGTGTATGGGCTCCAGGAAGTCGAAGGGGAAACATATGAAGCAAGAAAACAAGGGGAAAAAAAAAGCAATTGAAAGCATCATGAAAGCAATAGGAGAAGACGATATGACCCAGCTGGAAAATTTTCGGAGAATAGGGGGGTTTGTAAAAAAAAGAACCCGGCCAGTGAGAGTGACCTTCAAGGCAGAAGCGACTCGGACCAGGATCCTGCAGGAGAAAGCACGATTAAGGGACATGACGGCATACAGGAAGGTGTATCTCGACCGTGACAGAACACAAGAAGAAAGGAAGAAACTGAGAGAGATGGTACAAAGGCAAAAGGAGGAAAGAGAGGGGATGGAGAAGACAGACAGGAGATCCCAGACCCAGGAAGAAGATCAAATACAGCCTCCCTCACAACTTCCTATAGAAACCTC
>NC_091312.1:24706768-24734268 GCF_038502225.1 Cherax quadricarinatus
GACACATACACATCCACACACACACATGCACACACATGCACATACACACACACATACACACACACACACACACACACACACACACACACACACACACATGCACACACTCGTGGAGGAGTCACGCGGTTTGAGCTCGTGTTTTGGTGGTAATTTCTGTCTGTATCATAAGGAATAGAGTGTGGGATATAGGCGTGTGCACGCATAAGAGTGAATATAATCACTTAAGCCCAGAAAAAAGGAAATATAAGTGATCACAGAAAAGCAATTTAGTAAATAGTGACAGTTACTTTGTGGGGGCCGTTGGAAGGAAGGTGAACGGTTGTGTCAGCCCTAATAGTGTTGCCATAATAACACAGTGGGGTATTTGAAGAATAAGTGCGACTCAAGATCAGGGAGATGAGAGATATGTATAGATGTGCCAGTAAATACAGTGAGTGAGTGAAAAAAAAATTAGAGGTGCTAGAGACTACAGTGCCTACAGGAAGTTAGTGGAAAAATTACCGAGAAGCATCAAGCATTTTTCAACTACTGGGACCCAGGAGGGACGACAACATTACTCCACTGCCAGCCGCACATAATATTCACCTAGTTTGAGTTGCATGGGGTCAGCACCAGTCTCTAGCTGGAAATTGGGGGTCACTCTTCTCGAGCTATCAGAATTAGAATAAGCAGCATTTACTGGTATTTAACAGAATTTATTGAGGTGTAGGAGAGTTAAGCAGTTAATGACATGTAGCCTAGTATGAGAGATAGCCTAGCGAAGCCTATCATACAGAATTGAACGTAATTTTAGGCACAAGACAGTACAGTGGGAACCAAGAGATTGGATACATATGCAAAACATATGTAGTAGATACGAGGGAAATAAGGACTGCTTACATAAACACACACATACACACACACATACACTCACACAACACACACACACACACATACACACACACACACACACACACACACAAACACACACAAACACACACAAACACACACACACTCATGCACACACTCGTGGAGGAGTCACGCGGTTTGAGCTCGTGTTTTGGTGGTAATTTCTGACTGTATCATAAGGAATAGAGTGTGGGATATAGGCGTGTGCACGCATAAGAGTGAATATAATCACTTAAGCCCAGAAAAAAGGAAATATAAGTGATCACAGAAAAGCAATTTAGTAAATAGTGACAGTTACTTTGTGGGGGCCGTTGGAAGGAAGGTGAACGGTTGTGTCAGCCCTAAATAGTGTTGCCATAATAACGCAGTGGGGTATTTGAAGAATAAGTGCGATTCAAGATCAGGGAGATGAGAGATATGTATAGATGTGCCAGTAAATACAGTGAGTGAGTGAAAAAAAAAATTAGAGGTGCTAGAGACTACAGTGCCTACAGGAAGTTAGTGGAAAAATTACCGAGAAGCATCAAGCATTTTTCAACTACTGGGACCCAGGAGGGACGACAACATTACTCCACTACCAGCCGCACATAATATTCACCTAGTTTGAGTTGCATGGGGTCAGCACCAGTCTCTAGCTGGAAATTGGGGGTCACTCTTCTCGAGCTATCAGAATTAGAATAAGCAGCATTTACTGGTATTTAACAGAATTTATTGAGGTGTAGGAGAGTTAAGCAGTTAATGACATGTAGCCTAGTATGAGAGATAGCCTAGCGAAGCCTATCATACAGAATTGAACGTAATTTTAGGCACAAGACAGTACAGTGGGAACCAAGAGATTGGATACATATGCAAAACATATGTAGTAGATACGAGGGAAATAAGGACTGCTTACATAAACACACGCATACACACACACATACACTCACACAACACACACACACACACACACACACACACACACACACACACACACACACACACACACACACACACACACACACACACACACACAAACACACACAAACACACACAAACACACACACACACACAGAGGCGGGGCCAGGAGCTAGGACTCGACCCCTGCAACCACAAATAGGTGAGTACAAATAGGTGAGTACACACACACACACACACACACATTCCCGAGATGTGAGACAGAAACAAGGGGTCACAATTGGAAGCTGAAGACTCAGATGAGTCAAAGGGATGTTAGGAAGTATTTCTTCAGCCACAGAGTTGTTAGGAAGTGGAATAGTCTGGCAAGTGATGTAGTAGAGGGAGGAATCATACATAGTTTTAAGACGAGGTATGATAAAGCTCATGGAGCAGGGAGAGGGAGGACCCAGTAGCGGTCAGTCACACCTCAGCACACACACACACACACACACACACACACACACACACACACACACACACACACACACACACACACACACACATGCACACATACAAGCACGCATATACAACAGGCCTAGTGTCTAATCGACATGTGCCTAGGACAAAATGGTAACTAACTAACACACACACACACACACACACACACAGGAGCTTGGACTCGACCCCTGCAATCTCAACTAGGTGAATGTACACACACACACACACACACACACACACACACACACACACACACACACACACACACACACAAACACACAAACACAAACACAAACACACACACACACACACACACACACACACATGCACACATGTGGTAATGCTTTATTTACAGCTAGCAAAGTCAGGGTATTTCTCCAGAATGGTCTGCAATATACCACTGTGGATAAAATACTTTGGCATTTCTTGAACATTTCTGAGTGAGTTGTTTCTAAATTCATTAATTTTATCACACTCCAGTACATAATGACGCAGGGTGTGACAATAGT
The DNA here is from genome assembly GCF_038502225.1 of Cherax quadricarinatus. NCBI lineage: Eukaryota > Metazoa > Arthropoda > Malacostraca > Decapoda > Parastacidae > Cherax > Cherax quadricarinatus. The sequence continues at coordinate 24,709,540 of NC_091312.1, forward strand.
CCATCTGGCAAAGTTTACATTTCGTTTGGTCTACATCTGGTGGTGGTGATTTAACCTGCCAAAGATACTTGTAACCCAGCCGGAGCCGGGCAGTGACATCCAAGAGTCTGCTTATTTTGTTGGATGCACCATAGACATGTGGCTCCTCCTGCATGATAGAGTGATGATAGATGGACTCACTGGTGTCAATCTCCCTGAGCCTTAAGTCCATAAAATTCAGTTGAAGTTCTTTTCGTATTATTGTTCTCAAACTACTACCTGACAAGCCAAGATTGTAATCTACTCCCTCTCTGAAAGCATACAGCTTAGCCAATTTATCAGTTCTATCATGCATCTGAAGACCAATGTGAAATGGAATCCACAGCATGTGCACTCTGACTCCACTGTCCACAATCCTACCATACCTGTGTCTGGCTTCTGACACAAGCATGCCACAATTTATGCTTAATGAGTTGAGAGCATTTATGGATGACAGAGAATCAGTTACAATTAAACTGTCAATCTTTGATACATAGATGCTTTTCAGTACAAGGAGTATGGCAAACAGTTCTGTCTGAAGGGTAGAGGCCCAATTATTGATGCGTGCTCCAATTTCTTTAAGAGAGCCATCACTCTGTACGACAACAGCAGCACTACCAGCTGCACCAGTGGATTGGTGAACAGAACCATCAGCGTAAATAATTTGCGAGAGTGTGTGCTGTGTGACTAAGTTATCAATACAGCTTAAGGCCTCATGTTTGGCTTCAAGGCGAAGTTTTGGTTGTGATTTAAGAAGTAGTTTGGGGGGAAATGGAGGAATGGTAGTTTGGAATGGGGTAATATTCCATGGAGCGGAGAAGTGCCGCTGTTGCCTTACTTGACATAGATCATGTATCTGATTCATGCGGAGGTCGGTTCCAGTTTTTTCGATCCATCTGGAGGAGTGTTCACCAGTGCTGAGGAAAGTTTGGAGGGCTTCTGTGCAGGGGTTTGAATGAGCTTGCCTGAGCATATTAACCCCAATTAGGATATTTCTTTCAGTAACACGATCTCTGATGCTTGGAATATCAAGTTCTTTTTGCATATTTAAAATTTTGGCAGTATGAGGGCATCCTAAAATGATCCTCATTGCTTCGTTCTGCAGTTTTTCCAGCCCTCCAAGCTTCCAGTCAGACACAAGAGCAAGTAGTGGCGCAGCATAATCAACCAATGATCTAATATAAGCAAGGTACATCATTTTCACAATTTTAACATTAGCACCATACCTGGGGTGAATTATTATTATAATCAAAAAGAAGCGCTAAGCCACAAGGGCTATACAGCGACCTGGGGTGAAACCCAGCCACAACTCTAAGTGCTCTTAGTCTTTCTTCGTATTGGCGACAAAGTCTTGTTACAACAGGTCCAAGCAGTGGAACCTCAAAGCCTAGATACCTGTATCTGCTTACATATTCTAGAAGAGACCCATCATGCAACTGGATCTGACGAACTGTGCCTCTCTGTCGAGGAGGACGCCTATTGAGTATCTTTGTTTTATCAGTAGAGATTATCAACCCCAGGTCCTGACACGAGGCTAGTACATGATTAAGAATGTTTTGGGTGTTGGAGAATCCGGTGGTGTGAATCATTATATCATCAGCAAAACTAATCACATAATGATGGGGCTGACTAGGCATAGCATTAAGTAATGCATTAATTAGAATATTGAACAGTGTGGGACTGAGCACACCTCCCTGTGGGGTTCCTAATTCAAAGTCTTTAGTTACACTTCTATGTCCCTGGAACAACACAGACGATTTTCTGTTTGACAGGTAGCCTTTAATCCAGCGGAGAAGCCATCCTCCAACATCCATTCTGGCAAGTTCACTAATGATTACATGTCGGTTGGCTACATCGAAAGCAGATTTAAGGTCAAGGAAGGTAGTGTATGAGCTGTCAGTGTGCAGAGTGAGAAAGGTGGCTATGCAATGATGCACGCTCCTTCCATGCATAAAACCATGTAACCGGGGAGACAAAAATTGTTTGATTCTGTACATGAGACGATTAAGAATCATTCTCTCAAATGTTTTACACAAGCAGCTAGTAAGAGATATTGGGCGAAATGCATTTTGTTGATTGGGCTTAGGAATTGGAATGATGAAGCTGTTGGTCCAAGATTGAGGGAGCTCCCCAGTTACATACCTCATGTTATATAATTCAAGTAATGGATTACCTGGTACTCGACACAGCAATCTGAGTATGTTGTAAGTAATACCATCCTCACCAGGCGACGTGGAGTTGCCCTTAGTTAGTGCTGCATCAAGCTCATAATTAGTGAAAGGAATGTTGCAATCATCTGCCTTGCTGAGCATAAAGCAAACAAGTCTCTCCCTTGCATCATATTTGTCATTTAATTTTGCCTGTGTGGTACTGGGAAGATTATCATAGCTAGATGTAGCAGCCCAAGCACTGACTAACTCATTCGCCCTATGTAAGGGATGAGGGTGCGCGATCTGCCCAGTTCTGTTACCCTTAATTCTATTTATGTCCCTCCATGCCCGGCTAAGTGGGGTGTGAGCATTAAGACCGTTGACAAATTTTTCCCAGTCTGTTTGTCGCAGCTCTGTCATACGCTCTCTGGCAGCAGCAAGGGCAATTTGGAAGAGCCTCAGCATTCCAGGGGTACGATGTTTTCTATAGGCTAGGCCTAGTCTGCGAGCAGTACGTTTCAGTGTACGAAGTTTAAAATCACTGTAATAAGTATGGTTTTTGAAGGAGGTATAATTATTATGGAAGTTTGTTGGGTTTAGAGTACCAAGAGGTTTCAGTGGCGGCTCTAAGTAGTTCTGAATACTGCTTTTTTACATTGCTTCACCATTCTTTTAACATCTCATTTCCTTTCCATATACTCCTCCCTCATTGCATCATATGCTTTTTCTCTCTTACTTCTCCCTTTACATCATCATTCCACCAATTACTCTTCTTCCCTCCCGCACCCACTTTCCTGTAACCACAAACTTCTGGTGAACACTAATACTGCATTCTTAAACCTACTCCATACATCTTCAACCCCACTGCCTGTACTCTCACTAGCCCATTTATCCTCCAATAGTTGTTTATATCTTACCCTATCTGCCTCCTCCTTTAGCTTATAAAGCTTCACCTCTCTCTTACCTGCTGCTTCCATTTTTCTTGTATCCCATCTCCCTTTTACTCTCACTGTAGCTACAGCTAAAAAATGATCTGATATATCTGTGGCCCCTCTATAAACATGTACATCTTGAAGTCTACCCAACAGTCTTTTATCTACCAATATGTAGCCCAACAAACTACAGTGGAACCTCTGGTCACGACCATAATTCATTCCAAAACTCTGGTCATGACCCAATTTGGTCATGATCCGAACCTAATTTCCCCATTGGATTGTACGTAAATGCGATTAATCCATTCCAGACCCCTACGAACTGTATGTAGATTTTTTTTTTTTTAAGATTTTTAAGCACAAAAACAGTTAATTATACCATAGACTGCACAGTGTAATAGTAAATTAAATGTAAAAATCTTGAATAACACTGGGAAAACTTTGAACAACAGAGAAAACTAACATTGCACGAGTCCATTCTAGACCCCTATGAACCGTTCACTGTAAACAGTTTTTTTTTTTTTGAGTGTTTTAAGCACAGAAATAATTATAAAAAAATAATCAAAGTTTGAAAAATCCTTAATTATATAAAATAAAGCATAGTTTAATAGAGAAAAAAACTTAAATAACAGACAAAAAATACATACCACAATCGACCAGGAAAACAAAATGAGTTAAAAGCACACGAAATACAACACAAGGAGTTTACAGTGAATGAACGCACAACTGATCGAGACCGACTACAAGGTGAGGGTCTTTGTTAGGTGTACACAAACAGCAGGAAGTGGGGAAAATTGGCGCATGCGAAAAATATGGCGCAGAATGTGAAAATTGGTGCGGCTGTGTTTGTTCAGCATCTAATTATGTGTTCGTGACCAGATGCAAAAATTTGGCAAATTTTTTGGTCGTAAACCAATTTGTTTGTGTTTGAAAGTGTTCATGACTAGAGGTTCCATTGTACTGTCATTACACCCTGCATCATATCTTGTATACTTATTTATCCTCTTTTTCTTAAAATATGTACATATTACCTATAACCAAACCCCTTACTATACAAAGTTCAATCAAAAGACCCCAATTATCACTTACATCTGGCACCCCAAACTTACCTACCACACCCTCTTTAAATGTTTCTCCTACTTTAGCATTTAGGTCCCCTACCACAATTACTCTCATTTGGTTCAAAAATTCCTACACGCTCGATTAACATCTCCCAAAATTTCTCTCTCTCCTCTCCAGGTGCATACACTTATTATGACCCACTTTTTGCATCCAACCCTTATTTTAATCCACGTAATCCTCGAATTCATACATTTATATTCCCTCTTCTCCTTCCATAATAGATCCTTCAGCATTATTGCTACCCCTTCCTTAGCTCTAACTCTCTCAGATACTCCTGATTTATTCCAATTTATTTCTCCCTACTCTGAAACTCACCTACCCCCTTCAGCTTTGTTTCGCTTAGAGCTAAGACATCCAACTTCTTTTCATTCATAACATTAGCAATCATCTCTTTCCTTATCATCCACACTACATCCATGCACATTCAAGCATCTCAGTTTTTATAAAGTTATTTTTCATCACTTTTTTAGTATTTTCTACAAGAGAAGGGGTTACTATCACATTGCTCCCAGCATTTTAGTTGTCTCATACGATACGCATGGCTTACAGAGGGAAGATTCTTTTCCACTTCCCCATATAAAATAGAGAAAATAAAGAACAAGAACTATTAAGAAATAAGAAAAACCTAGATGTGTGTATGTATATATCTACCTACAACAGAGTTACCTGATCCATCATATTTTTTAGTGTTTGGACACTGAGTATATGAAATCTCATTCATAGTAAGACACAGGATCGATGTTCCACCATGTCTTTCCCTGAATGATCCATTTGTGGAATATTGGATAAAGGATTCTCTACTGTACTACACTGAGAAGAGCTAAGCCCATAGAGGTTATACAACACCTAGGGAATGTTAGGTAAGGAGAGAGAGTAGATCCAATTCTGTGGATCTAGAACCCCTTAACAATATGAAGGTATCCACCTAGGGCATTTAGGTCAACTAGGGTTAAAAAGTCAGAAAATCTGCATTAAAGACAAGACTTTTGGGAAGGAGGGTAAACAATATAAGTATGGATGATGATTGATTGTCAGCATGTCCTGACAACTCCCAATGTGGTGCCAGGTACCCCTCCATGAGATGACTAAGGGGAAAGCCTGGTACAGTGTAACCAATACAAAGTAAAGACTTCTTTATTAAAAAATCTTATTAGACCAACTCAAACCAAAGATAATGCTATTCATCTCAATATATTTACTCAGCACTGGAAAACAGGTTAAGGCAACTGCCTGTGGAAGGTTGGGAAATCTAGAACAGCAGACTCTTCGTATCCCATGCTGGCAATTTGATCAGGCAAATTGGAGCCTTTACTCACAACTAACTGTTTTTAGTGAGGTTCCTTCTTCGTCCTCCATAGATGAGCTTTTACACCTCTTCTCGTCCTCCGTTTTAACCGCAGCTGCTCATTCTATACCCCAAACTTCGGGCAGGCATTCTCAGAAATGCGTGCCTTGGTGGTCTCCTGCTTGTGCTCATGCAGTATGTTTGAAACGCGCTGCATGGGGCAGGTACCGGTACAATAGAACCACGGAGAGACTTCTTGATTTTAAGCAGAAGCGTGCGATCGCTTGCCGTGTCATCCGTGACGCTAAACGCACTTGCTGGCGAGATTATGTCTCCACCATCACCTCTGCTTCCTCTATGAGTGCAGTCTGGAAAAAAGTACAAAAACTGAGTGGTAAATATTCTCCTGACCCGGCTCCTGTTCTGTGGGTTGCTGGTGTTGATATAGCAAGCCCACTAGATGTTGCCAATGAAATTGGCAATCATCTGATCTGTATTTCTCAGGGGCTCCATCTACGCCCCTCGTTTTTTTCCTCAAAGTCTGCCAGAGTTAGCACCCTTGGACTTTTCTTCTCTCAGAGAAGAACAGTATAATGTGCCTTTTACACTTCAAGAACTGGAGGCAACACTCTCAGCTTGCCGATCATCGGCGGCTGGGCCCGACGACATTCATATTTGTATGCTACAACATTTACATCAGTCAGCCCTTGCAGTCCTATTATGCCTTTTCAATCTTATTTGATCACAAGGAGTTCTTCCACAGCTGTGGAAATCTGCCATTGTTCTCCCTTTCCGCAAACCAGGCACTACGGGACATGAAGCCTCCCACTATCATCCCATTGCTCTTACCAGTGTAGTTTGCAAAGTGATGGAACGCCTGGTAAATAGAAGTTTAGTGTGGTATTTAGAGACACACAACAGTCTCTACACTCGTCAATATGGCTTTCGTCAGGGACGTTCTACCATAGACCCCTTACTACGCTTGGATATGTATGTTCATAATGCCTTTGCGAATAACCACTCAGTTATTGCCATATTTTTTGACCTTGAGAAGGCATATGACACAACTTGGAGGTATAATATTTTGGCCCAAGCCCACTCCTTAGACCTCCGAGGCAATCTACCATCCTTCCTTAAGAACTTTTTAACTGACAGGCATTTCAGTGTTCGGGTTAATAATGTGCTCTTCCCGGACTTTATCCAAGCTGAAGGTGTCCCCCAGGGATGTGTTCTGAGCACCACACTTTTTCTCCTTGCTAATAAATGATTTGGCCTCTAGTCTTTCATCAAATATTTGGTCATCACTCTATGTTGATGACTTCGCTATTGCCTGTGCAGGCACTGTCACCTCATTAGTTTCTCTCCAGCATGCGGTCGGCCATGTTTCCAATTGGGCCACCACACATGGGTTTAAATTTTCCAGCACCAAAACTCACCAAATTACTTTCACTAGACGCTCTGTCATCTTCGATCATCCTTTGTACCTCTATGGCTCCCGTATCCCTGAACGTGATAGTCAGGTTTCTGGGCCTCCTCTTTGACCGTAGGTTATCCTGGAAACCTCACATTACCTCTCTGAAAGCAACTTGTCACAGCTGGCTGAACCTTCTTAAAACCCTTGCTCATCTTTCATGGGGAGCTGATCGTCGAACTCTCCTTCGCCTACATTCTGCCCTCATTTTTCTAAACTTGATTATGGTGACCAGATCTATTCAGCGGCCTCTCCTGCTACTCTCTCTAGCCTTAACCCCATTCATCACCAAGGATTACGTTTATGCCTTGGTGCTTTTCGCTCTTCCCCTGTTGAGAGCCTCTATGCAGAAGCGAACGTTCCATCCTTATCCGATCGCCATGATGCCCATTGCCTTCACTACTATGTATGCTCTCATGATCTCCGCAGCCCTTCCATTTATAGAATGGTCACTGATATTAGTTGACATTCTTTATTTGTTCGCTGCCCCTGTTTACTCCATCACTTTTCTCTTCGCCTACATTCGCTCTTGTCTTCTCTTCAATTACCACCTTTCTAATTTCATGTAGCATCTCACTTTTCCCTACCCCCCTGGGAAGTTCCAGCTGTTCGAGTCTGTTCTTTCTCTCTCCCTTGCTCGAAAGCCCAACTGCCTACGGCCGCTTCCCGCTCTCAAAATTTTTCTTGACCACTTCCACTCTCATTCTCATGCCATTGCAGTGTACACAGATGGCTCTAACTCTTCTGACGGCATAGGATTCGCAGCAGTGTTTCCGGACAGAGTCGTACGAGGGCATTTACTATCTTCGGCTAGTATTTTTACTGCTGAATTGTATGCCATTCTTGCAGCACTTATCTGTATTGCATCTATGCCTGTGTCATCATTTGTGGTTGTCTCAGACTCCCTTAGTGCTTTACAGGCTATACAGAAATTTGATACACCTCACCCCTTAGTCCTCCGTATCCAACTTTGGCTACGCCGCATCTTTACCAAGCATAAAGATATTGTTTTTTGTTGGGTCCCTGGTCAAGTTCTTAAGGAAAGATGGTAGATTGCCTCGGAGGCCTAAGGAGTGGGCTTGGGCCAAAACATTATACCTCCAAGTTGTGTCATATGCCTTCTCAAGGTCGAAAAATATGACAATAACTGAGTGGTTATTCGCAAAGGCATTACGAACATATGTATCCAAGCGTAGTAAGGGGTCTATGGTAGAACGGCCCTTACGAAAGCCATACTGACGAGTGGAGAGACTGTTGTGTGTCTCTAAATATGTACCACACTAAACGTCTATTTACCAGGCATTCCATCACTTTGCAAACTGCACTGGTAAGAGCAATGGGACGATAGTGGGAGGCTTCATGTCCCGTAGTACCTGGTTTGCGGAAAGAGAGAACAATGGCAGATTTCCACAACTGTGGAAGAACTCCCTGTGACCAAATAAGATTGAAAAGGCGCAATAGGACTGCAAGGGCTGACTGATGTAAATGTTGTAGCATACGAATATGAATGTCGTCGGGCCCAGCTGCCGATGATCGGCAAGCTGAGAGTGTTGCCTCCAGTTCCTGGAGTGTAAAAGGCACATTATACTGCTCTTCTTCTTCTCTAAGAGAAGAAAAGTCCAAGGGTGCTAACTCTCTGGCAGGCTTTGAGGAAAGAAACGAGGGGCATAGACGGAGCCCCTGAGAAATACGGACCAGATGATTGCCAGTTTCATTGGCAACATCTAGTGGGTTTGCTATATCAGCACCAGTAACCCGCAGAACAGGAGCCGGGTCAGGAGAATATTTACCACTCAGTTTTCGTACATTTTTCCAGACTGCACTCATAGAGGAAGCAGAGGTGATGGTGGAGACATAATCTCGCCAGCAAGTGCGTTTAGCGTCACGGATGACATGGCGAGCAATTGCACGCTTCTGCTTAAAATCAAGAAGTTTCTCCGTGGTTCTATTGTACCGGTACCTGCCCCACACAGCGCGTTTCAAACGTACTGCACGAGCACAAGCAGGAGACCACCAAGGCACACATTTCTGAGAATGCCTGCCCAAAGTTTGGGGTATAGAATGAGAAGCTGCGGTTAAAACGGAGGACGAGAAGAGGTGTAAAAGCTCATCAATGGAGGACAAACAAGGAACCTCACTAAAAACAGTTAGTTGTGAGTAAAGGTTCCAATTTGCCTGATCAAATTGCCAGCATGGGTTACGAAGAGGTGGTGAATATGAAGGGGAAGTAAGAATGATTGGGAAATGATCGCTGTCATGTAAATCCGGGAGAACAGACCAGGTGAAGTCTAATGTGGCGGAGGAAGAGCAGACTGAGAGATCGATGTAAGAGAGAGTATGAGTCCGAGGATCAAAATGGGTGTGAGTACTTGTATTTAAAACATGGAGGGGGTGGGTAGCAAGAAAAGCCTCTAACTGAATGCCACGAGAATCACAGAGAGACCCCCCCAGAGGAAATGATGGGCATTAAAATTGCCAAGTAACGGAAGTGGTGGCGGTAATGACGAAACAAGAAAGGCAATATTTGGGATAGATAATGCCCGAGAAGGAGAGAGATACAAAAAACAGTGTGTATACCACCTATGCAAGTGGATACGGGCTGCTGTGTAATGCAGTGAAGTACGAACAAATAGCTGATGGTATGGAATATCAGTGCGTAGAAGAAGGGCACTTTCATTAAAGGCCCCATCAGGAAAAGGATCTGAAGAATACAATAAATTATAGCCTGAGATAAGATAGATAACGGCAGAGTGTAATTTTGGTTCCTGTAAGCAAACACCAACAGGGAAAAACTGGGAGAGCAACATCTGAAGCTCACCCCAATTACCCCTGAGGCCGCGAATATTCCATTGTAAATAGGCCATGATTGGCAGTGATAAAGATACCTGAAATCCGCAGGTAAGGGTACCTACGGACTAGAGGGGTTAGAAAAGTCCACATGCGGTGGTAAAGGAAAACGTTCAAGTAGCGAAGGAATGGTGCGTTGCGAAGAAAGGAGTTGCGCAGATGGAGAAGATAAAAGAGAGGAAGAGGGTGGATCAGTGTCCATTGATGGTTTGGTCTCTGCAATATATTCAGAGATTGCTTCAAGTGTTTCGGAGTTCAGAGACGTCGTATGGGAGACAATATTGGAGATGGAAGGAGGAGGAGTTTGAGTCAAGATTGGAGCTATAATGGACTGTGGAAGGAGGAGGAGTTTGAGTAAAGATTGGAGCTATAATGGACTGTACCAAGGTAGGGGGGGGGGTGAAAGGGTGGAGGGAACTGGAGAAGTGTGGGAGGGGACAGAAGAGGCAGAAACCTGGGAGGTGGCAGAAGAGGAAGAAACTTGGGAAGGGAAAGGGGAGGAAGGCACAGTACGAGGTGGAGGATGAACCTCCACACCTGTAACAGAGCCAGTGAAAGGGGAAGACTCAGGTACAGAGACCAGGAAGGTAAAATGTGGAGGTGGATGAAGGGAAGGAGGGGTTAAAGGGGATTTTTTGGGCCTCTGAGAAGTATTATTATTATAATCAAAAAGAAGCGCTAAGCCACAAGGGCTATACAGCGCTGCAGGGTAGGGAAGGAAGTGATGGTATTGGGCGGCAGAAGGGGGGCCTCTGAGAAGTAGAGGGGTGATTGGGAGGAGGTGTCGTACGAGGTCTTGTCGATACCGGGATTTGTGAGGGAGGACACGAAGAAGTGAGGACAGACTGAGGAGTTGAAATAGGGATGTCTGAGCCCAGGACAGCAAAAGAATTAGATACAGGAGTGACTATGGGACTGTCAACCGCAGAGGAGGCTGCAGAAGATGTGACCCCAGAAGTGGGAGGACGCTTTGAAACACGAGAATAAGAAACATGGGGCAGTCTTCCTTGGAGGTGGAGATGAGAAACCACCATAGCATAAGGGAGACCTTCTGCCTCTTGGAGGCAACGAATTTCCCGCTCATTTAAGTAGACTTGGCAACGGCGAGAGTACGAAGGGTGAGCCTCATGACAATTAACGCAAGAGGGAGTTCAACTGCAAGACGTATTAGAATGGTCATCGGCACCAGACTGGGCATTCGGCTATAGATCTGCAATATTTTGCTGGGTGGCCAAATCGCCAGCAATTCCTACACTGCTGCGGTGTAGGGATCACCTTCCAAACTTGTAACCGATGTCCTGCTACATAAACAGAGGATGGGAGTTCACGGCTGTCAAAAGTTAAACGAGCCACATTGCAAGGGTACCGTCTTCGCCCGCGTGTTTACCTTGAGAATTGGGAGATCTTGGAGTTCCAGCTGTTCGAGAATGTCAGTGCCACATGTCTGGAAATTCTGTTGGACAATGGTATGGGGCAGAATAACAGTACCACAACAAGAATTGAGCGAATGATGTTTTTCGATAGTGATAGGAATACGTAGTATCGATATGTGAAAGAAGAGAAAGATCATGAACTTGGGTAGAATTCTGGACTGTGATGATGCGTGTACCACTCTTAAGAGCATGAAAGGAAATATCTCTACCAACGTGGCGTAGGAGCGCTTTGCCAATACTATGGTCGGAAAGGTAGGCAGTAGAAGAAGTCGGTCTTATTGTAAAGAATTTAGTCCATTGTGTGGTCTGAAACTGAGTGTGGAGAGGGAGTGCATGACGTGTCGGTCTTTTCCGAGTAGAAAGGGAAGGTAAGGAAGTAACATCATTAGGAGATTGTCGTTGACGTTTAGAAGTGGGACTAGTCGGTCCGACGTGGGACGGGCCAGTGATTCAAAAATCGCCACACCGTAGAGGGAGAAGCCGGAAGCACTGTCAAAGGAGAGCGGAGGTCAGACAAATCGAAGGAGTCAATGGAAGCCCCGGTACCTGAAGCAGGTGAGGAAACAGCACCAGCAAGAGGTACAGGGGCCTTAGGAATGTCCGAAGAGTGGCCAAAATACGAGGCGAGGTCAGAACGGGGTGCAGTAACAATAAGGGGCCCAGGGGTGGCGGGGTCACGGATCGGGTACTCCATGGTTAGGTTACTTCTTTCTTTTTGTTTTTAAGAAAAAAAAAGAAAGAAGAAAAGAAAATAAAAATAAAAAAAAAAAAAGAATAAAAAAAAGGGGGACCAGGGAGGGATAGTTCCTAGGAGGAATGAAAGGGCCAGAAATCTCCCTCCGCGCCCAAGAGGACCTCAGTACCGCAAGTAGCGCAGATGCAGCATGGAACCCGTGCCATACCCTACCCTTCATGCCAGTAAACCAGCAATCCGGGATAGCAACCTCACATCTGCCGAGCTACCTCGGTGGACAAAAGAGAGGGCGGCCGGATATCTGCCACAAAGCATACCTCCTTCGGTCACCGCCTGCAGAATCCGAAAGGTGGCTTCCAGAGATACACCCGTCGCCCGAAAGACACCCAAACCACCCTCCGGGATACCGGAGAGGGATCGGGACATCCCCAGGCAATCCAGATTCCATGGTAAACTACGCCACCGCCAAGAACCTCAACGGAATGGGTTGGACCCCGGTATCCTTTCCCCGACCTAGGAACTAGCGTGCCTGTGGGAAAAAATCCCAAAGGCCAAAAAGGAAGGGCAAAAGGGAGGGGTGGGGAGGAGGAGGAGGAAAGGAAATAGGGGAGGATGGGAGAGGGAAGGGGGGATTGGGGGGTAATTAGGTTTGGTCTGAGGAAGGAGACCGACAGGTCTAATTCCTCAGACCAAGAGCCTCTTCACCACGCCAAGGAGCCCCCCTTGAAGAGGTTTAGAAAAAAAAAAAAAAAAAAAAAAAAAAAAAATTATTCAGTACTTATTTATGTACAGCAATAATATTCAACAAGCAAGGAATAAAATTAAATATTGTAAATCTTTCACAGTATAAAAAACTTTATATATAATCACTGCAAAATCTCATCACTAGCAACAGTTGTACCATAAAATTGGATATCTCTGGAAGAAAAATCATAGATCATTGGCATTAAAAATATAAAAAAAAAAATTATATAATACAAAGTCAACTAAAGGCTTCAAAACAACCCAAAGAGTACTGTAAAATTTAGTTAACCTTAAAAACACGACTCAAATCTGAATCTTTTATGTAAATATAAACTTTCTAAATCTTTGCCAGGTTCAACAGCTTCTCATAATTTGAATGATATTTGGATAACAGCATGAACCAAGTAAAAATGTATTAACTCTTACTTAACTCTTTCACTGTCCATAACCCCAAAATTAAACTTGCTCTCAATGTCCACCCCCCCCCTAAAAAAAAAAATCTTCTAAAATGGTAGAGAATATTTTTCTGAAGGTAATGACAGCAGAAGTACGAAATTTGATGGAAATGCAAAGAATTAAGCAGGTAAAAATTTAGTGGTCTTTATGCAATTTATGAGCTGGTGACTGCACTTTGAGTCCTATTTTATGCAAATTACATTGCTCCAGCTGACCAAATTCTTAGCTATTTCACTAGCATGCCTTCTATGCTATTGCTATTGACTGAGCATAAAAAACTGCCCAATCGACTATTTCAAATATACTATAAAGTGATCAGAACCCAAAATTTTTGCCAATTTCACACAAAATTAAAAAAATTCCTATTAAAAAAAAAGAGCCTAAAATAAGCACTGGAGACACTGCAAGCACTAAAACATTTCTTCTGTTCACTAATCACAACACCAGACCCCTCTTGTATTGCACTTGTCTTCCATTTTGAATTCATAAAAAATTTGAAGATTTACCCTATTTCTTGTTTAATATAATAATCAAGAATGATTGGTGTAGAGGGGCCTTACCCATTCTCAGGAAAACTGGCAAAAATCAAATATTTTTGCTACTTTGAAGCTACTTCCAGTCCAGAAACCAACCAAAATCCTTTCTATTTCAGTAGTATGTTGTCCATTCTATCATAAGGTACAAAGAAACAGCCAATAAAACCATAAAAATCATCTGGAAAACACCTCAAAGTTGCTATTTTAAGCCAAACAAAGTCAGAGTTTTGCCAGTCCCATCATTAACCCTTTGAGGGTTTTCGTCGTACTAGTACGTCTTACGCGTAGGGGTTTTTGACGTACTAGTACTCATAAATTCTAGCGGCCTCAAATCTAGTGGGAGAAAGCTGGTAGGCCTTCATATGAAAGAATGGGTCTATGTGGTCAGTGTGCACAGTCTAAAAAAAATCCTGCAGCACACAGTGCATAATGAGAAAAAAAAAACTTTGACCATTTTTTTTTAATAAATCAGCGACTTTGCAGTGTATTTTCGTATGGTATTTATTGTTGTATTCTAGTTTTCTTGGTCTCATTTTATAGAATGGAAGACATATTACAGAAATTGAGATGATTTTGACTGGTTTTACAAAGAAAGGTGCCTTGAAATTGAGCTCAAAGTAGCAGAAATGTTCGATTTTTACCAAAATTCAAAAGTAAACAAATCGTGCCAAGCGTGCAATACACGTCAACTGGTGAGTCTAATATTCTTTCACAAGTGCAGCAATAATATTTATACCATTTTTTACACTAATGCAGTAGTCTGCATAACAGTAAATCTTATATTTTTTGTGAAAATAAAAATTCAAAGTGGAAAGCAAAAGAATATAAGAGGGGCCTTGAGACATGACTAATGACTAGAGGAAATGTCATTTTAGTGCCAGGAATGTCTTTCTTGTTTATTCTGGACCCTATTCGGAAATTGGCATCTTTTGAAATTTGTGTGAAATTGGCAAAATTGCTAAATTCTGACCACTGTACTGGATAGTAGAATTTCATAAATGAGTGGTTTCTTGCACCCATTCGATAGAAAAAATGGAGTTCTATCGAAATATTCATGTTTTTTGTCGACTAGTACAGTGAAATTGGCCGAAAATGGGGCTCAAAGTGGGCAACATCGCCGAGACCGCTAACTTTGCGAGAGCATAATTCCGTAAGTTTTCTATCAAATTTCAAACTTTTGGTGTCTTTATGATCGGGAAAAGATTCTCTATCTTTTCATAAGAGAAAATAATTTTTTTTTTTTTAAATTTGGCCGACCCTGAGAACGAGTTTCGGAGAGGGCCTGTCGACCCTCAAAGGGTTAATGGTGAGGCAGGATTTTTTTTTTTTAATACTGTACACTCGCTGCACAGACCCATATCTAGGACAGAATTAACCATTCATGGCTTATCTGAGCGAGCTGAACTCATGAAGTAGATTTATGCGAGGGACCCTGGCAGTAACTATTTGACAGACAGTGAAAGAGTTAAAAAAAGGCACATCTTATGCAATGCTAAAATCTATTTTGTTTCTCATCCTGAATATTTTTGCCATTAAATGTTTTAATGCTATTGTTAATAATAATATAATCAGATAAGTGATAAACCTGAAAGGGTCACACAGCACTGAACCAGAAGAGGCATAAATTAACCATCTGTGGAGAACTCCTAACAACAAATTACAATCAATACTTTTAGTATTATTTTAAATTACAAAATAAGTAGGGATAATTTTGCCCATTGAGGAAGGATAGTTACCATATAATGTTAGTTTAATAATTAACAAAATTCATTTGATTTGAGAATCCTTAAGAGTAGTAACAGTTACAGGACCACTGCTTGTGCTCAAGGTATTACCATTCCATGTTGCTATTAAAGATGAATTAGTCCTGAAACCTTCTAGCATCTTTGTTAGTGCATCACTCTTTTTTGTGTTTAAGACAGGATCTGGCTCATCTTCATAGCCTTCTGCACTTACACGATCACCTGGTTTGCTTCCAGGGGCTGGTTGGAGGGGTTCCACAGCTGCTGGGTCACTAACAGATGCACACAAAACCATACCAGCAGATTTGATACCTCGCATAGTTGCAGGTTTTAAATTTGCCAACACCACAACCATTCTCTCTTGCATTTCTTCAATTGGGACATACTTTACTAGACCACTAACAATTGTTCGTGGTTCCTCCTCACCAATATCAATTTTCTCTATGTAAAGGGATTCTGCATCTGGGTGTCTTGAAACATCGATTATCTTTCCAACACGCATATTAAACTTTGAAGGTACAAATTCATCACCCCCACCACCACCTGAAGGTTTCTGAGAGCCCTTCATTTTCTTTGGTGGAGGTGGATAAGCCTGATTTTGTAATTTTTTTATGTTAGGCGATTCTGCTGCTTTACGAATAGGATTGATGAATCTCTTAAGGTACTCTAGAACGCTGCTTTTCAGATCACCTGGATGCACATTTTTATCACCAAATGTTTTCTCCAAGGCTTCAAAGGACTCAAATTCTACATCACCACCATTTTCTTCTGATCGTGTTATTTTAAATTTTTCATCATCTAGTAAAGGCATAATTACTACCTTCACAAGTGACAGAATTGGATTGAAGTTTATATTTCCTTCTTCACAGAAAGCAGATTTTATTTTTTTCTTCATTTGGGACTCCTGCTCAATTAAATCAATGTATTCCTCTTCAGGGGTTAGAGCAGCTCTGTTTAACAGAGAAGGTAATTCAGCTCCAGCTAAGTGAATGCAGGGTATTCCACTTACTAAGGGTAAACTCTTTCTGATGAAATCAAATAGTGGGGCATGACTAGCACCACAAAAATGAATATTGGCTTGTAAATGTTTCTCATCCAAAGCCATCATGTCTGGATATAAGAGAGAAGAAAGAAGGTTAGGATCTTTCAAAACAGTTGAAACAGAATCACTAGAGTCCTTACATGTAACAAGAGCAGTCATCCTATACAAATCAAGAACATACTCTTCATTTTTCTGGAAGTCACTCCCTTTAATAAATTTCACATTTTCAATTGAAATGTTATTTGTAGTCATGCCTACTTTAATTAGCTCTAAAAACAAATTAGCTCTGTGTGAAGCCACTTCCCAGGAAACTTGACAACTGTCCAAATGGGAAAGAATGTCAGAGGCCAGAACAGTAACACGACATCCTGCAGCTAAGAAATCCCGTATCTTGGCAATAAACCCAAGAATACCAAAGTCTGGCCGTCTTACTATAGGTACTGTCCACAATACATGTAAAGGATGCTCCAGAGCAGCATTTAAAGCAGGTGGTGGTGGGAAGGCCAAATTTTTACTCATAAGAGTCACTCGATCATTAAGAATAAGCCCATTTATTGTTAGCTCTTCTTTATTAACCGTATTCACTGCAGAGGCTGGAGGAATATCTGTACAAGAATGTGGATAAGCCATCTTAACAAGTTTTTGCAAATCAGGTGTTTCAAATTTCTTGCGAATGTGATCTAAGAGTGTATTTAAGAATTTAACGACAACCTTCTTAATATCATCCCCTTGTACTTTTCCATCAACAAAGTCTACCTTCAGTTGTTCAAAGGAAGTAAACTTCTGTCCATTGCCAAGCTCAAATGATTTACCTTGACCTTCCAAAATTGGAAACACAACATAATTCACAAAAGCCATGACACCATTATCAGGCGAAGATGGATCACATGAAGCTCCACTTAGTTTATCTTCTACTGCTTGGGGCGAGTCCAGAAGATCTATCTTGGAGTCAACTTCTGAAGAAGACATTTTTCCTCCACTTAAACCTGGAACCATTGGATTCATCAAGTGTGATTTTTTTTGGTAACCAAGTTTAGGCAAGTATTTTTCAGCATAAGTAAAAATTTTCCTTTGATCAACCCCTCCAAACTGTGCATCTACTCCAAGATATTCTTCATCAAGTGCTTGAAGACCAGGATATAGAAGACCAGACTGAAATGGGGCTTCTATTTGCTTAACAACTTCTGCTCCAGCTTTCTTGGCATCATGCTCAGTCACCATGGCAGCTAACCTGTACACATCATCTGTGAATTTTGTTCCTAGCTCATAGCTTGTACCTACAAAACAAGATTGAAAAGAATTAATATGTATCTCTTAATGCTCAAAAATTGTATTACCCTACTTTAAATGCAAAATGCATAATATAAAAAACAGATTACTCACTAACAAACTTTTACAAAGATATGGATTTTCTCAAAATGCTATACAGTTTATAAAATAATACTAATAAAATATAACTAATAGACTGACTGGTATTGGTTGTCTAAGGAAGCACTATGTGAAGTATTAAAGGGTACAGTACCTGCGCTGATAATTTTCTCTTTATTTATATTTGGATTACAATAAAACTCTACATTTTCTACACCATAAAATTACCTCTAGGTTGAACACTGACTATTTATTCTCTTATTTGTGCTTTTATTTGCTATTATTTTTTCTCATTTTCCCATAGATTTATTATTCCTTGTGTGATCAATAACATCTGGTAATGGTTCTGGGAATTATCTTCCCCTGACCTCATCTCAGACCAGACATCTTATTTTGGATAGTAAACATTACAAGATAAAGAACTATTAATCCTGCCAAGAGTGCAAAAATATTAGCAGGTTTCTACATCACATTACAAAACAGCATTTTCTCCCTGGATGGTTGCTATCTACCAGTGTACTATTTTTTTTTTTTTCAACAAACTGGCCATATCCCACTGAGGCAGAGTGACCTAAAAAGAAAAATGAAAGTTTTTCTTTTTAAATTTAGTAATGTATACAGAAGAAGGGGTTAATAGCCCCTTGCTCCCAGCATTTAAGTCACCTCTTACGACACTCATGGCTTACGGAGGAAGAATTCTGTTCCACTTCCCCATGGAGATAAGAGGAAATAAACAAGAACAAGAACTAGTAAGCAAATAGAAGAAAATCAAGAGGGGTGTCTATATATATGCTTGTACATGTAAGTGTAGTGTGACCTAAGTGTACGTAGAAGTAGCAAGATGTTCCTGAAACCTTGCATGTTTATGAGACAAAAAAAGACACCAGCAATCCTACCATCATGTAAAATAATCACAGGTTTCCGATTCACACTCACTTGGCAGGATGGTAGTACATCCCTAGGCAGCTGCTATGTACCAACCTAGTGGGTAGACAGCAACTGCCTAGTACAGTGCCTGCACTTTAAAGGAGGGGTTTGGGATATTGGCTGTTTGGAGGAACATCTAAACTGTCGTATCTGAGCACCTCTGCAAAGACAGTGATTACGTATGAATGATGGTGAAAGTGTTTAACAATGATGAAAGTTTTTTTACTTTCTTTTTGGGTCACCCTACCTCAGTGAGAAACTGCCAATGATAAAAAAAAAAAATCAACACAATGGCTGTTTCCCAATGAGACAGGGTGGCTCAAAAAAAGAAACTCGTTCACTATCATTTACGCATAATCACTGTCTTTGCAGAGGTGCTTAGATATGACAGTTCAAATGTCACTCCCAACAGCCAATATCCCAAACCCCTCCTTAAAGTGCAGGCATTATATTTTCCATCTTCAGGACTCAAGTCTGGCTAACCAGTTTCCCTGAATCCCTTCACAAAATATACCTTGCTCACATTCCAACAACTTGTCAACTCCCAAAAATCATTCATTTTCATTCACTCATAACATGCTGTATGTCCAAGCCCTTACACACAACCTCTTTTACTCCCTCCCTTCATCAAAGAACACAGCAAAAACACAAGACTGATTCACTGCTAACAGTAAAGAATGCATGCTATCATGAAGAGGATATCACTAATGGCTCACAGAGTTAAAAACTAAGTTACAAATGTTCTGACTGGCAGATAAGAGATAAATAAGATATGATAGTCACATACAAGGTTATAAAATTCCATAAAAAATTGAGAGGGAAACTTCTTAGTACAACTGCAGCCCTTAGACCAAGGCATAACTGCTGCTCTTATAAGATACTACACCATGTGCACCTTCTACCATATTTTGGATACAATCGATAATGCACCACCAACTGACATCATGTTAAGAGAAACTTGCTTATTTCATTGTAAACTGCATATTCAGTATACTATGGAATTAAACAATGAAGAAGTATTGAATTAAACAAGTAAACAAGTTGAATATAAATGAATACTGAGGAGGTTGTAGGTAAAGGAAATGAATTTACGCCTTCCCTAGAACTGCAAAGAAAGTGAGGAGGATTTTGAGGATGGTGCAGTAACTGTGAAAAAATGGCTAAGGATGTAAGGGAGGCAAAGGCCAAGAACTGATTATATCATATGATTATGCTCTGACAAACAGGGATACTGGAGAGATAAGAAAAGTTGAGTAAAGAGAATAAAGACAGTGATGACTAGCCTGTGGTTCCCAAAAGTAGCAGACATAGCAGCCATGAGCATCTGTCGGAGAGGGTGAGGGAAGCAGAAAGGTAAAAAGGAACACGTGTCTCCCTCTGGATCAATTTTGTGTCAAGGAAAAACAACCATAATTAGGTTAGGCCTGTCCACTTTGGCTTTGTTCCTATGGGACAAAGGTAAATCTGGTGATGGAGAGCCACCTAAAGCTAATGAGATGTATGGAAGCTGAATTTCTATTCTACAAAAAAATACCAGCACAGCCTTCAACCTGTCATGCTGTTATGGCATCTCAGGTACAACCACTGCCATCATGTCTTGAGCTGTCCTACAATGATCCTCCAGAGGAATCATCTTTATTAGAACTTCCCTCCAATGCCACCACTACCACCATTTCATCAAAGACAAATAAAAAAAAATACAACTTCATATTTTCTCTTCATGTTCTATCTGAACACTATTACATGGTGCCATGTGGTCTGGTGGCTAAGGTCTCGCTTCACACAGCGAGGGTTCGGGTTCAATTCCCGGCAAGGGTAGAAACACTGGGCGTGTTTCCTTACATCAGTTGTCTATGTTCCCCATCAGTAAAATGGGTACCTGGGTGTTTGTCGACTGGTGTGGGTCACATCCTGGGACAAAACTGATCTAATTTGCCCAAAATGCTCTGCATAACAAGCAGCTTACTATGTAGTAGTATGTCATTGATGTCAGCTAGGCCTGTATACCTTGTACATGTACTTGTAGAAATGAGGATATTATATTATTATTATGATTATGGGAAAGGACCAAACCTACAGAGATCAGGTCTGATCCAAGGAAGAGGAGAACAGGTCCAATTCTGTGGATCAAGATCCCCTTCACCAGCATCAAGGCACCTCTTTTTTGGGAAGTTTGTGACCATCAACCCCAGAAATTCATATTTGTGATCTCTATATTCACAGCATTTTCTAATGACATACCACCACAAACAGAGGTGTGCTAGGTGATAACAAGTATGCAAACTGACACACATCATATGCAGGTTTTGAGGTTTTTATTATGGAGATGTTTTTCCAGCCAGAGTTCTTTCAATTGATCTAGCAGGCAAACTGTCACCTTAATAAATGTCTTACAACATGCATGTGTCTACAGAAAGTTTATTCTACATGACATTTTTTTCAACGCACCAGCCTCATCCTACCGAGGCAGGGTGACCTAAAAAGAGAAACAAGTTTTTCCTTTTACATTTAGTAATACATGAAAGCATAACATTTGATAATACAACACCAAACTTTACCTTGCACAAAAGAAAGCTTCTCGATGGACACTCCAATAGCAGAAAGCATAGCCTTGATGACAGCCTCATAATACTGTGTGCGGAATTTGATAAGCTCCCATGGAGCTTTCATATTATCTAAATAGGCATGAAGGTCAGCCAGAAAAACAGTAACCTGGAAGCAAAAATTATTAACCTATATTAAAACAGTACAGTAAATAAAAATGAGGAAGAAAATATAGGGTAAAATAATTTGATAGCAAAAAATTGTTTTATAATGAAGCAAACACAAGGAAATATAAAACTTTAAGACATGATAGTATACTTTGGATATCATTGATAAATATTATAATGTCTTTCTTTCAACACACCGGCCGTATCCCACCGAGGCGGGGTGGCCCAAAAGGAAAAACGAAAGTTTCTCCTTTTAAATTTAGTAATATATACAGGAGAAAGGGTTACTAGCCCCTTGCTCCTGGCATTTTAGTCGTCTCTTACAACATGCATGGCTTACGGAGGAAGAATTCTGTTCCACTTCCCCATGGAGGTAAGAGGAAATAAACAAGAACTAGTAAGAAAACAGAAGAAAACAAAGAGGGGTGTGTGTATATATATGCTTGTACATGTATGTGTAGTGTGACCTAGGTGTAAGTAGAAGTAGCAAGACGTACCTGAAACCTTGCATGTTTATGAGACAGAAAAATGGACACCAGCAATACTACCATCATGTAAAACAATTACAGGCTTTCGTTTTACACTCACTTGGCAGGACGGTAGTACCTCCCTGGGCGGCTGCTGTCTACAAACCTACTACCTACTATATTATAATGTATCTTGAGAAAATCTAACTATGTAATTTTAATTTAAAAGCCTAACAGTAACTGAATGAATGATGGTGAAAGTGTTTCTTCTGTTCTGAGTCCCCCTGCCTCAGTGGGAGACAAAAAAAAAAAGAAGGGACTATGTGGGGAAAAGCAATGTTTCCAAAGGCGTTTAAGACTCCCCAAAAGAAATGAGTAAAATAGCAAGCAGAATGAATGTAGAAGAAACATCAGCAGGAGTCAATAGGATAAAACTTAAATGCTAAAAGGAGCTACAGAGAGTGGCATTGCTAGGGTTAGTGTCACCTGGGGCGGCATCTTTGATGTCACCCCCATGAAATCCAAGGGCAGGGGGATGGGGAAAGTAAACTCCAGTTACATCACTACTGCATGCCCAATGACTAATGTTTAGCAATGAGAACATTTAAGGGCCATAAACTGAACAGAATACTTTTCAACTTTATTAATGATAAAATAAATAATCATAGTAATATTGAGGAAACAAACTCAAATACCACTTTGAGTACAGGCAACAGATCTGACATTTATTCATCTTCAACAATGCCAAAAAAAAAACTTGAAAAATAAAGAAAAACATTGCATTATCAGAGAAACACTAGTTCTGATTTGACCTTGAGTACAGATCTTACATTTCCTTGCCTTCAATCCTGCAAAACCATCTATCACATCATCAAAATCAATGATTTTCCTTATATTAGCTATACAGTAACAAAGAATTTTTCTCTTTTGTTGTTGCATCACTGTTTTGGGCATTACTGTCACCTTCTTTAGAGGCGTGATGGTGTCACTCGGGGCGGCGGCCCCCCTTATGACGCCACTGGGTAGAGATGAGTTGGAATAGTAAGTGCATTTGTTGAATGCTGTATGTAAAAGAAGGGAAGATACCCAAGGACTGGCAGAGAACATATGTAGTTTCTTTATAAAATGGAAAAGGGAATAAGAAAGAATAAGAACTGTAGGGAAACAAGTTTGTGGAGTATACCAAGTAAAATGCATGGTAGATTTTTGACTGATAGAATATCTGGAAATGCAGAATGTATGACCAGACAATAAGCATTAATAATATAAGGAAACTCCACAGGGAAGTGAAACAGAATTCTTCCTCTGTAAGCCATGCGTGTCGTAAGAGGCGACTAAAATGCCGGGAGCAAGGGGCTAGTAATCTCTTCTCCTGTATGTATTACTAAATTTAAAGAGAGAAATTTTCATTTTTCATTTTTTTGGCTACCCTGCCTTGGTGGGATAAGGTCAGTTTGTTGAAAGAATATAAGGACACAGAGTTGTTCACTGAATTTATAAATCTGAAAAAGGTGTATGAAAGAGTGGATATGGGTGTAATGTGGTTAGTGTTGTAAATGTACAGAATAGGTGTTGACTTGAGAAATACATACAAATGCAGCACTCTTATCATCCTCTTCGCATTATGTACCATTAACCTGCTTTAAAATTTCTTTTTTTCTTTTTTAACAAGTCGGCTGTCTCCCACCGAGGCAGGGTGACCCAAAAAGAAAGAAAATCCCCAAAAAGAAAATACTTTCATTATCATTCAACACTTTCACCTCATTCACACATAATCACTGTTTTTGCAGAGGTGCTCAGAACACCACAGTTTAGAAGCATATACGTATAAAGATACACAACATATCCCTCCAAACTGCTAGTATCCCGAAACCCCTCCTTGTACTTCCCATTTCCAGGACTCAAGTCCGGCTATATAAAAATAACTGGTTTCCCTGAATCCCTTCACTAAATATTACCCTGCTCACACTCCAACAGATCGTCAGGTCCCAGGTAACCAGTTGAAATTGTAGAAATTATGAGAGCAGTGAGGCTCATGTTGGGGAGGGAATTAAAGATGTGCCACATCACCATGGAAGTTGAGTGTATTTTGTAAAATGAATGATTGCAAGTGTTATGGTGAAATTTTTAAAAGATAGCAAATCTGTCAAGTGAATTGTTATGGTTGCTTTTTTGAGATGACAGTGGAATTATGAAATTCAGAAGAGAAGCTATAGTTGATAGATGAATTTAGGTGTGTAAAAGAAAAAACTTGAGAATGAATGTGAAATAAGTAAAGTGATAAGAAAAACTAAAAGTACAGGGAAGGTAAAATTGGAGGCCAGATTGCAAAGAATGAACATGGAAGAATTTAGGGTGTTTAAATAATTGGGAGGGTATGTCTTAACAGATGGATCTATGAAGGAGTAAGTAAATTTCCAAGTACAGTATACAAGGAAAAAGTTGATGATAAGGAATCTGCAACGAGCATCAATGAATGTAAATGAGGAGAATTAACTGTACGAGAGTTAAGTGTACAGTGTAATATAGTGTATAGCATAATACAGTAATATACTGTACTCTATTATGCATTGCTTTTCTTCTTCTCCTTTTTAGTAAATATCTACAGGAGAAGGGGTTACTAGCCCATTGCTCCCGGCATTTTAGTCGCCTCATACGACACGCATGGCTTAAGGAGAAAAGATTCTTTTCCATTTCCCCATGGACAATAGAAGAAATAAAGAAGAACAAGAGCTATTTAGAAAAAGGAGAAAAACCTAGATGTATGTATAAATATATGAAGTG